>NC_053025.1:202808400-202923805 GCF_003073215.2 Triticum urartu | reverse complement strand
TATCGGTAACCTCACTTGGAGCTATGTTTTCATTCGTCACATGATATGTGTTTTGCTTGGAGCGTCAATTTATTTTTTTAGTATTTTCTTGATTTTATTTATGATAATGTTTTGCATCTTTTATTTCAATAAAAGTGGCAATGATAGCCTTTGCCATGCTTATTTTGCAAGTATACATGTTGCTGTTTGAAAACATAAAGTTTACCGCTGTTGCAAAAATTCGCCAAGCTATTTAGGTGAGACTATAGAATACTCAAGCTTGCATGCCTGCAGGTCGACTCTAGAGGATCTATGCTAAAGTTTCTATAGTGTGGTAAATTTAAATAATTTTTGGAGTTAAAGAAGTATTGATACTCTTGCATTCTTTACAGACTTTACTGTTTTGGCAGATTGCTGTTATGTTTGCATATGTTTGCTTGTTTACTGATTTTATTTGAGGATATGAGTATTAAATATAGAGAGGCATTTAGTATGCAATGTTGAATAATAATTTTAGTGATTTTCTACAGTAGAGAATGATAAGGTTTTTGCATTGGTTTATACTAACTTATCTCACGAGTTCTTGTTGAGTTTTGTGTGGATGAAGCTTTTGAGATTTAGGAAAACCGTGATATGAGAATAATTAAGGAGACACAAAAGCTCAAGCTTGAGGATTCCCAAGGCATCCCAAGATAATATTTCAATAAGTCTCAAGCATCTAAGCTTGGGGATGCCACGGTAGGCATCCCACCTTTCTTCTTCAACAATTATCGGTTAGTATCGGTTGAGCCTAAGTTTTTGCTTCTTCACATGAGTTGTGGTATTCTTAGAATGTCATTTTATTTTGTTTTGCTTGCTGTTTCAATAAAGTACTTAGATCTGAATGTTTTTTAAATAAAATAGAGTCCTCAAATAATTTCCAGGGAGGCTAAGTAAGTGGCATTCACATCCCGCCAACGAAGCTCTTTTCTATGTCATTTACTCTTGTGCTTCACTTATATCATATAAGTAAATTGTTGAGTAAATTAAATGTCATGAAGTTGAAATCATATCATGCCTAGTGGTAGCTTCACATTGGGTTTAGAAAGTGAAATCTTTTGAGGCTTGACAATCACAGTATTGGTCATACAAGCAATTCACGTATCATGGGAATCTTTTGTGATTGTGAGCCCCCATCAAAATATTATATGCAAAAATTGTTGATGTTGGACAAGGAAGACAACATAAGGGTTTATGTTTGTTCATATTCACATAGAAGTTATATTGTCATAGATCCTTCAACATGTGGTGCTTGCCCCCCATATTTGCTAGCCAAAAAATCCGCACCAAGTAGAGATACTACTTGTGCATCCAAAAACCCTTAAAACCCAAATCTTATTTTCAAGAGTTCACCATACCTACCTAAGGATTGAGCAATATCCTTCAAGTAAGTTGTCATCGGTGCAATAAGGCAATAAAAATTACTTCTAAAAGTGTGAGATCATTTAGTGTAAGAGAAATTGAGCGTTGTACGAACTTGTGATGGCAAGGTAATAAAAGCGATGGACTGCATAATAAAGGTTGCTATCATAAGGGGCAATACAACATGATGTTCTTTTGCACTAAGGGGTTGAGCAAACAAACAAATAAGTACATGGCAACCTCTGCTTCCCTCTGCGGAGGGCCTATGTTTTACTTTTCAGCATTTACTTTTATGTAAAGAGTCAAAGTATTCCTCTCTATTCCTTTTTATTTTCTCTTTTGGTAAGCATCATGTGGTGAGGAAAGATCTAGGCACATATGTCCAATTGAATATGGGTAGCATGAGTTATTATTGTTGACATCACCCTTGAGGTGAATACGTTGGGAGGCGAAATTATAAGCCCCTATCTTTCTATGTGTCCGGATGAAACATTTTGCTCATGTGTACAAGGTGAGTGTTAGCAATCATAGAGACTATATGATGGCTGAGTATGTGGAGCTCTTACTTAAACTCCGTTGAATAAGTTGATTTGCAATTGCTTGGTGACTAAGAACATAGGTTGTTGAGTTTCAAGAGAATTCATTGTTTTAAACCTTGACATGTGAATTGGTTGCTACTATAACATGAGAAGTTTCATAAGAAAGAATTGTTGTTATGATGCTAGGAAAAGTGATTGAAATTATCATTGATCAAACTTATGCACTTTGCTAGCATTCACACTTCATAAATTATTTCTTTTATCATTTACCTACTCGAGGACGAGTAGGAATTATGCTTGGGGATGCTGATACGTCTCCAACCTATCTATAATTTATGAAGTATTCATGTTGTTATTTTATCATTCTTGGGTGTTTTACAATCATTTTATAGGAACTTTATATCATTTTTTGGGACTAACCTAGATAAGAAGTTTCGCCGCCGCAGGGCTCCACAGCCACCGAAAACCAATCTAGACCCATTACGACACCCTGGCGGAGGGGGGAATCATATCCGGTGGCCATCTTTATCATCCCGGCGGCCACCATGATGAGGAGGGAGTAGTCCACCCTTGAGATTGAGGATTTTTACCAGTAGCTATGTGATAAATCTCTCTCTCTCTCGTGATCTATATCATGGACTTTGTTAATATAGTCAGATCATATGATGTTTCTCCCCTCTATACTCTTGTTGTGATGAATTGAGTCTTTACCCTTTGAAGTTTTGTCTTGTCGGATTGAATATTCAGAGATGAGAACACATGATATATGTCTTGCAGTATGAATACTTGAGGTGGCAATTGGGGTATCTTATTGATTCACTTGATATATGTTATGGCATTCAACTCGCGGATACCCGCGGTGATATTGGGGTAATATATGCATAGGGGTTGATGCACGTTTTTATTATCTTTTCTCCGACGGAGACCTTGGGGTCTGCTTGTAGTTCTTTGTGTGGATGGAGTATTATGAATATGAATTTGCTTTGGTGTTATTCTAGTTCGAACTCTAGGATATATCGAACGGAAACAATAGCTATGTGTTATTTTAGTATGGAGTCTTGAATAGATCAAACGGAAAGAATAGCTTTGAGGTGGTTTAGTACCCTACAAACAATTCCTATCTTTTGTTCTCTGCTAATAGGAACTCGGGAGTGATTCTTCGTTACACTTTGAGGGATAATTATATGATCCAACTATGTTAGCACTGTTAAGAGATTGCACTAGTGAAAGTACGGACCCCAGACCTTGTTTTTAAGCATTGAAATACTGTTTTTGTGCCCGTTTACTATTTGCTACCTTGCTGTTTTTATTTATTCAGATTATAAAAATATATTTCTACCATCCATATTACACTTTTATCACCATCTCTTCGCCGAACTAGTGCACCTATACAATTTGCCATTGTATTGGGTGTGTTGGGGACACAAGAGATTTCTTGTATTTGGTTGTAGGGTCGTTTGAGAGAGACAATCTTAACCCTACACCTCTCACGGATTGATAAACCTTGCATCATCCACTTGAGGGAAAATTGCTACTGTCCTACAAAACTTTGCGCTTGGAGGCCCAACACGTGTCTGCAAGAATAAAGTTGCGCAGTAGACATCATTACTAGGCTTGATTCTTGAAGGGTCAATGCCCATCTTACGGACAGTGTCTAGATAAACCAAGTTAAGACTGCCACCGCCGTCCATAAGGACTCGAGGGAGATGGTATCCGTTAATGATTGGGTCGAGAACCAGGGCTGCCTAACCTCCGTGATGGATACTGGTTGGGTGATCCTTGTGATCGAAGGTGATCTGACAAGCAGACCATTGGTTGAATTTTGGGGCGATAGGCTCTACGGCGTGGACGTCCCTTAGTGCGCGCTTGCGCTCCCTCTTGGGGATATGTGTGACGTATATCATGTTCACTATTTTCACATAAGGGGGAAATTTCTTCTACCCCCCTATGTTTGGTGGGCGGGGCTCATCATCGTCCTCGCTTTGTGGCCTCTTCCCCTTGTTCGGTATTTAACTTACCAGCCTGTTTAAAAACCAAGCAGTTTCTGATGAAATGGTTGGCAGGTTTGTCAAGGGTGCCATGAATCTGGCAAGGCCTGTCGAGTATTTTGTCCAGATTAGAGGGGCCGTCCCTATTTCCTTTGGATGGCTTCTTCCGCTGACTGGGTTTAGAGCCACTGAATCCGGCGTTGACCGATGTATCTTTAGTTTTGTCACTATTGTTCCGATGTTTGTTTTTGTTATGTCGTGGCCTTCCGTTACCATACCTGGCCTCCGAAGTGCCAGGGTCGTTGGTACTGTTGCTTCTACAAGCCAACCAGCTATCTTCGCCCGCACAGAAGCAGGCCATGAGTGCAGTAAGAGCTGCCATAGTCTTCGGCTTTTCCTGACCGAGGTGTGAGGCAAGCCATTCGTTGCGGATGCTATGTTTAAAGGCCGCTAGGGCTTCGGCGTCCGGACAGTCGACGATTTGGTTCTTTTTAATTAAGAACCGACTCTAGAGTTTGCGGACTGAATCTCCGGGTTGCTGGACTATGTGACTAAGGTCATCGGCGTCCGGTGGCCGGACATAAGTACCTTGGAAGTTGTCTCGAAAGGCATCCTCCAAATCTTCCCAGCCGCCAATAGAGTTTTCTGGGAGGCTATTTAACTAGTGCCTTCCTGGTCCCTTTAGCTTTAGGGGGAGCCATTTAATGGCGTGGAGGTCGTCACCGCGAGCCATGTGAATTTGGAGAAGAAAATCTTCAATCCATACAGCGGGATCTGTCGTTCCATCGTATGCTTCAATGTTTACAGGCTTAAACCCTTCCGGGAACTAGTGCTGCATTACCTCATCGGTAAAGCGCATGGGGTGTGCATCGCCTCTGTATCGGGCAACGTCACGACAAATCCCATGGGCATCGACGGAGGCATAGCTAGCTTGTGGTCCGTAGTACGGCTCAATCAACATCAGATACACACATACTTTCACTTTTACTTGTTTCCTTTTCAGGTCTCAATCCCACAGGCACCATCTGATGATCTGGTCATCGGTCCTCTTGAAGGATAAACACACCAAGATGGCGAGAAACACAGACATATGGGGGACTTTTTAGGTGATTCCGTCAATGATAACTTTACCTGTTTTTAGGACCCACATGCAGCTCTCCCTTGGTTTCAGCATGCCAAATAGCATGTTGCTTATCGCACTACCTGTATCAATGCGCCTTGACGTACTAATTAAATTACAATGAGAACAGTTTGCGGCTGGAGCTGTAGGACTCCGCCTTTTTACCTTCGTACCTTTTCTGTTTTCTTTCCTTTTTTCAGCTCCCCTGTGGATAATCCTATCAGGTAGCACCCGTACACTTCGGTACACTTGATGGCTGCCATGGGCTTCATAGCACCTCACATTACAACAACAAAAGTCCGAACACTTTTTATAAGTATAGTTCGGCACCCTGAATTTAGCATTATATGCATTGGCTCCAAATCATGTCTTTGGTCATAGTTGGGTTGCCCTGCTCCTGTGCTTGCTACCTTACATTCCGCTATATCGACTAAGGTAGTAAAGGGAGAACTACTGTGATTGTGCCTTGGTTTATCCAAAGGAGCACCTCAGTAGAGAAAGCCGAAAACTGACTATCATAATGCGGCGAGAGCCGGTCAGCTGTTCGGAGGTTGCAAATCGTTGGAGATTTCTTCTGCATTACGCGAATGATTGGTACTTCCTGATCAGACGCTTATAGCACTCTAGTTCGGATACTAGGGGCTGCGCCCATGTTTTTATTGTCGCACTCCTATGGCTAAGTGAGGGCGTTACAGCCGCATAGTCTGTTTGCCTAGTTCGTTGCGCTAAACAACTCCTTCAAGGACCATCTAATTGGATCAAGATTGTTTAGATAACATCCCGAACACCCCCGTACTACCTACGTGGGGGAAGAAGCCGACGACTGGTTAACCCTCAGATTTCATGCAACACGGCCGCACAGGAAGTAAAAATTTAAAAACATAATAAGCATTATATTGCATAAACACTTTGTTTCATCATACAAGGCAGAGGGAGCTCGAATTCATTCATTCAAAGATGGTATCCTTCACACAATGACCCGCAATAATGCGGGACCCCTCTAAAACATCGCCAAAGTATCGCTCAGGTGTGCGGTGCTCCTTGCCCTCCGGCAGCCCCCCGGTCGCTAGCTTGACAGGGTCCAGCTTCGCCCACTAGACCTTGCAATAAGAGAAGGCTAGACGGGCGCCCTCGTTGCAGACGGACCGCTTGATGATATCCAGCCGAGGAGAGGCATCCACCAGCTTATTCATGAGGCCGAAGTAGCTGCTGGGAATAGCTTCGGCTGGCCACAGCCGGATTATAATATCCTTCATGGCCAGTTCGGCCACCCTGTGCAGCTCGACCAGCTGTTTCAGCTGATCGCTAAAGGGCACCGGATGTTCTGGCGCGCAATATTGCGACCAGAACAGCTTCTCCATGGAGCTCCCTTCTTCGGCTCGGAGGAACTCCGTAGTGTCGGTCACACTGCGTGGCAGATTAGCAAAGGCCCCTGGAGAACTTCAAATCCGGGTTAGTAAAAGAAATTTCCTCTTCACACTCCTACTTTGCATATTGAATGCCTTACCCGCCGCGATCTTCCTGGCCTCCTGGATCTCATGGAGGGCGTCCTGGGCTTCAATCCGGGCTGCCTTCACACTCTTACGAGCCTTGGCAAGTTCGGCCTCTTGAGCTAACGCATTGTGCTCCAAGGTCTCGCACTTCCTCACCGCGTCCTGGAGCTCCTGTTGGACTTCGTTAACCTGGGCCTTGAGCCTCTTACGAGCGGCCTACTCCTTGACAGCCTTCCCCTCGGCTTCGACCAGGGCCACTTTCAGGGCCTCGACCTCGGTCGTCACCTCTGTTCACATCATGGTATTTCGGTCATTGCATATCATTTTCCCTTTTTCGAATCCATAACAGGTCATTACTTACCTTGTTTTTCCCGGAGCTGCCTCTTCACCTGGCCCAGCTCCTCCTCAGCCTCCGCCAGTTTCTGCTTCAGTCCAGAGACTTGGGCAGTATGCGAGAGCGTGGCCAACGGCGACGCCTGCGCATACATTTTAGACAAATTTAGTTAGTTTCCTGCAATAGGAGATTGATCCTCTGTCCGGTTTTTTCTTTTCGAACACCGGACAGTGTCTCAGGGGCTACTATCTATATTGGGATTTCCTCCTTTTTTGCATTGCTTACCTCAAAACCTATCAACAAGCTGCTGCAGGCTTCGGTTAGTCCGCTCTTGGTGGACTGGACCCTTTCAATTACCGTGCCCATAAGGACATGGTGCTCATCCACAATGGAAGCGCCTCGCAGCGCTTACAGCAGATTATCCGATGCCCCTAGTTGGACAGGGGTCACCGGGGGAACAGGCACCCCCTTCTTTCGAAGGAGGTCGCGTGCCGGATTCCGGAGCAGCCTCGGTCTCCGAAATTGAGTCCGGTTGAGGGTCGAACTAAGTACGGCCCTTCCCACCAGTCTCCACGGGGATTGATTCCCCTTGGTGTCCGGCGATGGGGATTTCGCCTTATGGCGCCTCCTGAGCCTCTCCCTTGCCTGGAACAGTCCTTTGGGACAGCACCTCCGCATCATCCTTGGCCTTGGGGGAGTGAGTGGCTGGCAGTGAATCGCTGGCCATCGCCTTGGAATCCAGCGAGCCTCCTGACAAGGATCACGGGGATCTGTTGTGGGCCGGACTACAATAACATAATCAATCATGTTAATACAATAAGGGGGAGACACTTTATGGGCGGATATAAATCTTAGCACTTACGATGCGACCCGAGGCTTAGTGCGTGGGCGTCTCTTCGGACCGTTGTCAACGTCCCATGCGGAGTTATCCGTGAGGGAGCCTTTCCCCTTCTTGGGCGCCTCCACCTCTAGAATTATGGAGGCCACCCTCTTCTTCCTCCCCCCATCAGGGGGAGACTCGCTTTCCTCCTCCTCCTCATCCTCATCGTCTTCGGTGGTGGGGGAATGAGTCTTGTCTTCAAACGTCACGTCTGAAGTGCCTTTGCGGCGGGGGCCACTCCGGACCCCCTTGGCCTTTCCTGTGGCCTTCTTCTCTGGTGCCTTATAAGGCGCCGGCTACAACATATTCGCTAAATGCGGGATGACTGGTTCTTCAGGCAGGGGAGCCGGACACCGGATCTGCTTCGCCCTCTTCAACCAGTACTGAAAAAGCAATGCTAATAAAAGCTTTTATATCGTCCTTGAAACAAGCAAGTAGGGGATGTGTTTAAAATAACATACCTCGTTGGGGAGGTGATTTATGTCGTGACCACAGTCCGTATCTGTGGCCGGCGGTATCTCGTTGCCCTTGAAGAGCAACTTCCAGTCATCTTCGTGAGTTGTTTCGAAGAGCCTCTCCAAGGTGTGGTGTTTTTTGAGTTGAAATCCCATAGAGGACGGCTTCGGCTCTAGCAGGGGAGGATTCGGTGCACTAGCATCACTTGTATTACGTCGACAAGCTTGATGTCCCTATCGATCATGCTTTGAATGCGCGTTTGCAGCGTAATCAACTCGTCTAATGAACACCATTTCGGGCTCTTCTCGACCCAGGAGGTGAGTCGCACGGGAGCGCCGGAGTTGAATTCGGCAGCCGCGGCCCAGGTGGCATCGCGGGGTTTGGTTATGTAGAACCATTGCTTCTGCCATTCCTTGACAGACTCCACAAATGTTCCTTTTGGCCAAGAGACGTTGGTGAGCCTGCTCACCATGGCGCCCCCGCACTCTACATGGTGGCCGTACACCACCTTCGGCTTCACATTGAAGATTTTGAGCCACAGCCCGAAGTGGGGTTGGATGTGGAGGAAGGCCTTGCACACAATGATGAACGCCGAGATATTAAGGAAAGAGTTCGGGGATAGGTTGTGGAAGTCTATCCCGTAGTAGAACATTATCCCGTGGACGAAGGGGTGGAGTGGAAACCCTAGCCCGCGGAGGAAATGGGGGGTGAATACTATCCTCTCACTGGGCTTCGGCGTGGGGATGGTTTGACCCTGGGCTGGAAGACGGTGGGCAATTTCCTTCGCCAGGTACCCGGCCGCCCGAAGCTCGGCGATGTCCTCCTCCTTGACGGAGGAAGCCATCCACTTGCCTTGACCTCCAGATCTGGACATGGTTGAGTGCTTTCTCGAGTGGGAACAGATGAAAACTTGGGCGCTGGAGCTCAAGAGTGGAAAGGCAGAAGAAGAGAGAAGGTCTGGGAGAAGAAAGGGGAATCTTATCTCCTTATAAGGGCAGCGAATATCAAACGCCTTCCTGCTCGCCTTAAAACTCGCCTATTCCCGAGGGCTGTGTAAACGACACGGTTGACTTACCCACACCCGTACTGATGAGAATCCCGTAATAAGGGGACACGGTCTCTGCTTTGACAAGACGTGCCAATGGCAACCGTGTCTCGAAACGTGGAGGGGCAGATGAAAAACGGTTCGAAACTATGACCGGAAGGATGTGATGTCATGTTGTAAAAAGTTGTCAGCGGATTGGACTCGTGGATTATTGTATTCTCTCTATAGTTGTGTGTGGTGTGTGTTACAGGTCCGGACATGATCAATTCGTCTGAAGACTGTCTTGGAGTTTGAAAAGAAGGGAACCCGCCTTGCAATGTCGAAGACAAATCTGCACGCCGGACTCCTCGTCATTGAAGCCAGGTTCAAGGGCTACTGAGGTAGTGCTGGACTAAGGGGTCCTCGGGCGTTCGGCCTGTTGGCCATGGGCCGGACTGATGGGTTGTGAAGATACGAAGACCGAAGACTGCACCCGTGTCTGGATAGGACTCTCCTTGGCGTGGAAGGCAAGCTTGGCGACCAAATATGTAGATTCCTTTCTTTGTAACCGACCTTGTGTAACCCTAGATCTTCCCGGTGTCTATATAAACCGGAGGACTTAGTCCAGAGAGGGATTCATTATCATATCCATACAAGCTAGACCTCTAGGGTTTAGCCATTACGATCTCGAGGTAGATCAACTCTTGTAACACTCATATTCATCAATATCAATCAAGCAGGCTGAGGGAGTCCTGGATTAGGGGGTGTCCGGACAGTCGGACTATATCCTTTAGCCGGACTGCTGGACTATGAAGATACAAGATTGAAGACTCTGTCCCGTGTCCGGAAGGGACTTTCCTTGGCGTGGAAGGCAAGCTTGGCGATACGGATATGAAGATCTCCTACCATTGTAACCGACTCTATATAACCCTAACCCTATCCGGTGTCTATATAAACCAGAGGGTTTTAGTCCGTAGGACAACGTACACATCAACAATCATACCATAGGCTAGCTTCTAGGGTTTAGCCTCCTCGATCTCGTGGTAGATCTACTCTTGTACTACCCATATCATCAATATTAATCAAGCATGACATAGGGTTTTACCTCCATCGAGAGGGCCCGAACCTGGGTAAAACTTCGTCTCCCTTGCCTCCTGTTACCATCCGGCCTAGACGCACAGTTCGGGACCCCCTACCCGAGATCCGCCGGTTTTGACACCGACATTGGTGCTTTCATTGAGAGTTCCTCTGTGTGGTCGCCATTAGGAAGGATGCCTCGCCCCGTCTTTAAAGACGGCACCATTGCTAAGGGAGCTTTGGCTGTCGGCCAAACCCTCCGGCTAGGTGGTTTTCTTATGACCGCCTGTTTGGCTTCTGCACCGACGATGACCTCTCGAGCCATCGAAAACAATCTTCATGTCAACTCGGAACTTGCCGAGCAGTTAGATCCAATGGAGCTTTCCTCCATAAATGAGCTCTTGGATCGCTTCGCCGCCCTGGGAGTCGCTATGGATTACGACCAGATCGGGCCTAAAACCGATCTGAGAGAGATTAACTCTCCCCAAGTCACCCATCACGTTGGCGTGGTAGAGGGACAGTGCGACGACCCTTCATCTATCTTAAGGACTCGCTACGTCCGGATTCCCGATCCCTCCAAGCCGGATACCCGCGGAGGGGAGGATATCACTCAAGACCTGAACTTAGAATCAGGCGACGGGCTGGATTCATTAGACAACATCCAGGAATCCAAATTTTCGAGTTCAAAAATTCCTCGGCCTCTGAGCCTTAGATGGGGTGAGACTTCGGATTTAATTCCACCCACCCACCCCAACATAAGCGATCTATCCAAAATCAGGCAAGAACCCAATGAAACAGTACATCATTACTGGGCCAGATTCCTCTTAGTTAAGAACAGGCTAAGGGACTGCCGTGAGGAAGACGCAATCTCAATCTTCCGCGATAATTGCACGGACAAGGGAATACTCAACACCATAAGTCGCCGTGATATTACACGCTTCGCTGACTTGGCGTCCATTGTACAAAAGTACTGTGTGATGGAAAGCGCCTGGAAAACCGAAATAAAATTTTGGGACAATCCGGCCCTGAATACAAACCCAGTCCAAAATAAAAGGGTGCATCATCACCAGTCACCCGGATCAAGCACTAAAAAGAAAAAACCCTCTACAGGGCATGGAACCGTACTGGAAGGATGGCTTAATGGACCCTGTAAAATTCACAGTACAGAGGACGCCACACCAACTCACAGCCTCAGAGCATGTTGGATACTCCGGCAGGTGGCCAAAACTGGCGAAAATCTCCTAATTCCGGAGGCCACAGAAAGCCACCCCAGAGACACCAATACGGTATTAACAGTCTTCGAGACTTTCGCATCAAATAATATGCGAAAAAGGACACTCCACAGCCTTGCCGAAGTCTACCAAGTAGGAACAATAAACCCATGGAGTGATATGGCTATTACCTTTAACGCCAGTGATGAACCTAAATTCCAAATAGCCCGAGCACCAGCCGCATTGGTCCTCAGTCCAATAGTGGACAGCTTTCGTCTTACCAAGGTACTCATGGACGAGGGCAGCGGATTGAACCTCATTTATGAGGAGACCCTTCAAAAAATGGAAATAGACTGGAACCGCATTGAGCGAAGCAGCACAACCTTTAGAGGAATAATCCCTAGTCGGGAAGCGTGCTGTACAGGAAAAATCACACTAGATGTGGTGTTCGGCACGCCGGATAATTACAGGTCCGAAGAGGTCACGTTCCAGGTGGCTCCGTTCAGCAGCGGTTATCATGCTCTGCTAGGGCGGGAAGCATTCACAATCTTCCAAGCAATACCCCATTACAGGTACATGAAGCTCAAGATGCCCGGGCCTAACGGGATCATCACTCTCGCTAGTGATCCGGATATAGCACTCCGCACCGAAAACAAGACAGCCGCACTGGCCCTCGAGGCACTATCCGAAGCCCTAGCGGCTGAGGAGCTGACTGCGCTGCGCTCTATGGTGAATAGGGACGATGTGGTACTCGACAAAAGATCCAAGTCCACCTCCTTTAAACCGGCGGACGAAATAGTCAAATTCCAAGTCCATCCAACGGACCCCAATAAAACTGCTTCCATCGGGGCACAGTTAAACCCTGATGTCGACGCTGCATTGCGAGAGTTCCTACGAGAGAACTGGGACATTTTTGCCTGGCACCCTTCAGACATGCCAGGAATCCCACGCAGGCTGGCCGAGCACAGCTTAAATATCCAAACAGGATTCAAACCTGTCAAACAGGTTCTTCGGTGTTTTTCCGAACCTAAGAGACATGCCATGGGAGAGGAGCTAGCAAAGCTATTGGAGGCCGGATTCATCAGAGATATAAAACATCTGGACTGGCTAGCAAACCTGGTGATGGTACCAAAGAAGGACAAATCCTGGCGCCTGTGCGTCGATTTTAAAGACCTTAACAAGGCTTGCCCAAAGGATCCCTTCCCCCTCTCCTGCATCGATCAAATTATCAACGCTACCGCAGGACACGATTCGTTGTGTTTCCTCGACGCGTATTCTGGCTACCATCAAATCAAGATGGCAGAACCAGACCAAGCCGCAATGGCATTTATCACACCATATGGGCCATTCTGCTTCAACATGATGCCCTTCGGGCTCAAAAACGCCGGCGCAACATATCAGCGCATGATTCAGACATGTCTGGCAAGCCAGATCGGCAAAACAGTGGAGGCATATGTAGATGATGTGGTCATCAAAACAAGACATGTTGAATCTCTAGTAGACGACTTGAGGCTCACATTTGATAACCTCCGAACATTCGACATCAAGCTCAACCCGGAAAAATGCGTTTTCGGCGATCCAGCCGAAAAGCTCTTGGGCTTCATTGTATCCGGTAGAGGAATTGAAGCAAATCCAGCCAAGATCCGAGTTCTGTCACAACTGGATATCCCAAAGGACCTCAAACAAATACAAAAGTTAACCGGATGCGTGGCGGCTCTAAGCCGCTTTATCTCCCGCTTGGGAGAAAAGGCCCTCCCCCTTTACCGCCTCCTTCGGCGCACCAAACACTTCGAATGGACGGATGCAGCCACGGCCGGACTCGAAGAAATAAAAGCCATACTAGCAACAAACCCAGTCCTGGCCGCGCCAAACATCGGCGAACCAATGCTATTATACATTGCTGCAACACATTAGGTTGTAAGAGCAGTGCTCGTCGTCGAACGAGAAGCGGACGGACACAAATTCCCCCTTCAAAAGCCGGTCTATTATGTGTCCACTTTCCTCACTCCCTGCAAATCACGGTACCCGCATTATCAAAAGATTGCGTACGCGGTATTCATGGCATCTCGGAAGCTACGACACTACTTTCAAGAGTGTTCAATAACAGTAGCCTCGGAAGTACCACTTAACGATATTATAAACAACCGTGACGCAACGGGCCAGATTGCATAATGGGCCATTGAGCTCCCCCCGTTCGAAATAATTTATAAGCCACGATGAGCCATCAAGTCGCAAGTCTTGGCCGACTTCGTCGCAGAATGGACGGAGGCCGAACTCCCTAAAGAGTACGTCACATATTCAAATTGGATCATGCATTTCGACGGCTCCAAGATGTTGGCCGGATTGGGGGCTGGCGTCGTTTTGACGTCCCCCACAGGAGACACAATTCAATACGTACTACAGATTATGTACACGGACTCCAACAACGCATCCGAATATGATGCCCTTTTACGTGGTCTCCGAATGGCAGTATCCATGGGCATCCAACGCCTAGAGGTGTGCGGGGACTCGAACCTCACAATATCCCAAATAAATGGAGACTTCGATGCCAAGGATCCAAAAATGGCAGCTTACCGCAATGCTGCCCTAAAAATGTCAGCTCGGTTCGAGGGGCTTGAATTTCACCATATAGCCCGGGAAAATAATCAGGCGGCAGATGTCCTGGCACGCATCGGTGCAAAACGCGATGTAGTCCCCCCAACATCTTCTTGGAAAGGCTGTTCAAGCCATCCGTAGTATGGGAAGGGGAGCCGAACAATAACAGCCCGGACCCAACCGCACTGCCCGGCACCGAACATTCTGACACAATCGGAGGCTCTGCCAATGAAATAACACCTTCAGCCCACATAATAATGGCCGTTATCGCCCTGTGGATAGAACCATTCCTCGCCTACCTTACTAGGCAGGAACTCCCCGAGGACCAAAATGAGGCACGCTGCATAGTGCGGCGATCCAAAGCCTACAGAGTCCACGAGGGAGAGATTTATAAGAAAAGCACTACCGGAGTCCTTCAAAGGTGCATCTCCGAAGAGGAGGGGCAGAACCTCCTGGCTGAAATTCATGCCGGACTTGGCGGTCATCACGCTGCAGCCCGGTCCCTTGTAAGCAAGGCCTTCCGTACAGGCTTTTATTGGCCGACGGCCCGGGCAGACGCTCAGGACTTAGTCCAACGATGCACCGGTTGCCAGCTCTTTGCAAACCAAAGCCATATGCCATCCACCGCCCTCCAAACTATCCCCATTACTTGGCCCTTCGTGGTCTGGGGGCTTGACATGGTTGGACCCCTTAAAGGTGGAACCCACAAGCAAAAATACTTACTGGTCATGGTGGATAAGTTCACCAAATGGATAGAAGCCAAGCCTGTTAAGACGGCCGAATCCGGACCGGTGATAGACTTTATATCCAGGGTTGTACACCATTACGGCGTCCCCCACAACATCATCACTGATAATGGCACGAACTTCACGGCCGACGAGGTAAAACTCTGGTGCAAAAACATGGGCATCAATCTCGATTATGCTTCCGTCTATCACCCACAAACTAACGGCCAGGTCGAACGTGCAAATGGTCTTATCATGAGCGGCATCAAACCCAGATTAGTGCGGTCCCTCAAGGAATCTAACACACACTGGGTAGAGGAGCTCGACTCCGTACTCTGGGGGCTGCGGACCACGCCGAATCGCACCACCGGATACACACCATTCTTTATGGTGTACGGTGCAGAGGCAGTTTTGCCTTGCGACATAATTCATGACTCACCTCGAGCCCGCATGTACGAAGAAAGAGAAGCCGAGCTCGACCGGCAGGACAGCTTGGACGCATTGGAGGAGGAGCGCGACATGGAAAAAGCCCGTTCCGCATTTTATCAACAGCAGGCTCGAAGATACCAAAGCAGAGAAGTACGGGCCAAAAATTACAACGTTGGCGAATTAGTTCTATGACTACCGGACAAGAAAAAGGACAAACTCAAGCCCAAGTGGGAAGGTCCCTTCATAATTGACCAAGTCCTGACTGGTGGAGCGTACCACCTGCGGGATGCATCGGATAACCGACTCGAGCCAAACCCATGGAACGCAGCCCGTCTCCGAAGATTCTATGCCTAGCGTCGGACTCTGTGTTCGTCCCCTTCCTCTGTCCATTTTTTATATTTTCTGTCTTACATTTCTCTTATTCTCTCTCTTTCTCTCTTATAGCCTCTAAAGGCTCATAAAGTGACATGCTATCCGCGCTCATTAAACCTGGGGGCTTCTTTAAACAGAAGCTTATTCATGCGGGCTTCATGCCCAACACATGTGTCACACTTCCGCATGTACCTTTTATTCACCATTATATGCATCGATATGACTTAAGTTTTGGCCAAGCTGGGTTGCCTGGCTCCTGTGCTTACCCCTACGTTCCCGATTGTTCGGCTAGGTGGTAAAGGGAGCACCTCTGCGATTGTTACTGCCGGGTCAACCGGACGTGTACCTCAGACTGGGTGAAGCCGAAAGCTAGCGTTCTTAAGGGAATATTCGGTCGATGAACTAAAGATGATCTTTTTTTATCTATACGCCCCCAGATGTTTTTCCTGCGTTTCTTTTCGCAGCATGGACATGCACCTTAGGGCATGCCTCGCAGGGAAAGGAACCCCTAACGGAACTATTCTGCCTGGAAGATGTTTCTTACTAACCATGTAATATAACATACCTAGTCGGGCACTTGTCTGTTCACGCCCTAATGACCCCTACGCCTGGTCTCCATGCATTCCCCGGTTCCTATATAACCGCATGGGAATTCAGACACACTCTGGACCGTCAGGTCCCGAGGCTGAAGCGAAAAGGTCGGCCATGAAAAATGATCTACAATCCGGCTAGAAGGCATTATAAATGCAATTAAATTACATAGTCATTTTGACTGGTTGTATTCCTCTTCAATACCATCTAACAGGCTGTCTAATTTACAGTCCTGCTGGGAATACTTTGCGGCCAACTCTACTTGGCCGTATACTAAGCTTACAGGGATCTCCTTCCCATTGGGCCCTACAGGACCGACCTCGGCCATGTGGTTGGGGTCAGCCTTTGCGTACCGCGTCTTCACCATGGCCCAGGCCTCCCTAGCGCCTTGACGGCAGGTTGATATCTTCCACAATCGGAAGCACCGCCGTGCTCCCTTTAGCTTCTCCGCAAGTTCTCCAAGACCTTCGGGCATGGAGACGGATGGCCACAGGGCCTGGGCGACGCCTCGTATCGCCTGCCAAACTCGATCGAGCAGTTGCGAGAGCTCGGGAAGAAGGTCACCCGTAGAACCGGGCATTTCCTCTGCTGGACGACCTGTTAGCGCACCTACAGACATTGCTCTGTTAGTCGACTTCCCCGCCGAACTTTCTTTCAAAAGGTTCGTTCAAGCACTTACTAAATATGCCGCGCCGAAGCCGCAGATTCTCCTTCACGGAGTCTGACAGCTAGGCACGAACATCTTTCAGCTCGACGCCCAACTTGGTGTTGGCATCTTGGAGATCGTTCTTCTCCCCCATCACCTTTATCAGCACCCTCTCACCAGCCTTTAGCTGTCGTAGGAGGTGTTGCCTTTCCAGATTCAATCCGGTGCCATCTGCAATTTAATTTGTCAGATTCGCACCCATGCCGTGCTTCGCAAAATACTAATCCATCGAAGTATATATTACCAGAGGGGGTCTCCCTGGGCTCCCTTGCCGCGGCTAGTGCGGCCTCAAGTTGGGCCTTGCACTCTTCCAGCTCCTTGGACAGTAGGGAATTCTTTTCTGTAAGAACCTACATAACAAATGATCCTTAAATCAGTTATTCTAACTGTTTCAAGTCTCGGGGGCTACTGGTATATATATATATATAATTACCAGAATTTTCTTACCCGTATGTCTTTTACATACTGCTCCGTGGCTCTGGCTAGACCATTTTGAGCGGCACGGAGGTACACATCTCCCGAGTTGAAGGCATCTAACGCCCTTTGGGAGAAACAAGCGTCGCGAAGAATTGTCCGGTGACGCCTGTGGTTCATGGCGCTCTCCACCTCAGAGTTAGTGGCAGACAACCCGTGCACATCCTCCGTCGGAGGAGCGTCTGGCGCGCGCCTTGCGTTCACCTCTGCCTCTGGACCAGGCTTTGGAGCCTGGCTAGTGGAGGTGCGATTGGCAGCCTCTCCGGCTATAGTCCGGCAAGGTCTCTTTGTCCTGAAAAGAGCGCAAGTGTCAATATGCCTCGAAGGTATAACACCTGGGATAAGGGGGCGCGCCATACCTTTGCGCTGACGCCTTGGTCCGGACTGCACTTCTTTTTTGCCCGTGGGGCCCTACGGCCCCTCGTTGGCTTGTCTCCGCAGGTTCAGCCTTCCGCCTTAAAAACCTCCCCTGCAAAGTTCGGTTGCAATCAGGAAACTGAACACGAGTGGGCAGACAACTATTCGGGGTACTGGGACTTGGATCTCAGGTACTTGGGGCGTCAGGATTAGCCCTGGGTAATCGACTGTAATGGCCACCAAGGCATTGTCCTTGCTCAATTGATGGAACACTCCATCAATCAGCTCCACAGATATGTCCGGATCCTCTTGAGAGGCCTGGTCGAGGGACCGTCCTGGGTCCTCGGGTTGTGGAGGAGGACTGCTTATTTCCTTAACATCCTGGCCCAGTTCCTGCGTTAAAGTCGTCAGACTAAATATTTAACAATGGGAATACAAAACGGATGGACAAGTAAATACGGCCGCTTACCCAGCTCGGGGGATTGTGCATGGAGAATCCACCCTGAGGGTTGACGCGGAGAAATTCCTCCTCTTCTCCCTTATACAAAGTGGACAAGATCTTTAGTAGAGCGGCAGCTGAATCCGGCCCCTTACGACCGTAGCGGGTGGCGTCGTCCTCCCCGTTGAAGTCCCACATGGGGTGGCTTCTATACTGAAGTGGCTGCACCCCCCGCATAATGCATTCGGCCATAACCCCGATCATGGTTAGTCCGGAATGGGCTAGCAATCTTATTCGGCCCATCAGGTAAATGATGTCCCTGTCACTTTCCCTCTGAGGGCTCCGTGGGCGCCAGCTTAGGCGCTTCTTTAAGGGAGCACTGTTGAATTCAGGGAGGCCGATCCGGACAGGATTCGGCAGCGGGACGTCTTCTATATGAAACCATTCCGAGGGCCAGTCTTCGGACGCCTTCTTGGGGGTTCCGGACAGATATCCGGTCCCGGCGATGCGCCACAGTCCGGCTCCGCCCACTTGATACATCGACCCCTTCTTGGAACGGGGCACGAGGCAAAATAGCTCCTTCCATAGTCCGAAATGAGCTTCAACACCCAAGAACAGCTCGCAGAGGGCTACAAAGCCCGCGATATGCAATACTGAGGCAGGCGTGAGATGATGTAGCTGGAGGCCGTAGAACTCCAGCAGCCCCTCGGAGAAATGGGTGGATTGGAAATCCGAGCCCCCTTATTAAGTAAGGGACGAGGCACACCCGCTCTCCTTTGGAGGGATTAGGGGCATTCTCTGCTTGCTCTCCGCCGTTGTAGACGGCAAGACCGGCTCGAACCGGGACCATATAGGCCGGGGGGAGAAATCCCTTGGTCTGGAGCGTCACTAGCTCGCTATGCGGGATGGAACATCTCTCCCAATATCCAGGCTTAGGGCTGGAAGGGCGAGGGGAGGAGTTGCGATGGCTGGCCATGGTGGAATGGACCTTTGTCGGATGCGCTCTGATGAACACTCGCGGAGGGGAGAAGGTGTGGATTGGATCTAAATCCTCGTCCCCTTAAATAGGGCAGCTCATTTACGCGGCTAGGGGTGTGAATGTAAAAACACTCAGACTTTTCATATTCGTTTGACACATGGGAAGCGGCCATTATTGGGCGCAGAAGCCAAGGAGCACAACATTTACAAGAAACCGGACTTTATTCAAATAGGTACACGGAATTTGGAGGAGAACCCGCCTTGCAATGCCGAAGACAATCTACGCGCCAGACTCATCGTCATTGAAGCCTGGTTCGGGGGCTACTGAGGGAGTCCTGGATTAGGGGGTGTCCGGACTGCCGGACTATATCCTTTAGCCGGACTGCTGGACTATGAAGATACAAGATTGAAGACTCCGTCCCGTGTCCGGAAGGGACTTTCCTTGGCGTGGAAGGCAAGCTTGGCGATACGGATATGAAGATCTCCTACCATTGTAACCGACTCTATGTAACCCTAACCCTATCCGGTGTCTATATAAACCAGAGGGTTTTAGTCCGTAGGATAACGTACACATCAACAATCATACCATAGGCTAGATTCTAGGGTTTAGCCTCCTCGATCTCGTGGTAGATCTACTCTTGTACTACCCATATCATCAATATTAATCAAGCAGGACGTAGGGTTTTACCTCCATCGAGAGGGCCCGAACCTGGGTAAAACTTCGTGTCCCTTGCCTCCTGTTACCATCCGGCCTAGACGCACAGTTCGGGACACCCTACCCGAGATCCGCCGGTTTTGACACCGACACAGGCCGTAGGGTATTACCTCCATAGAGAGGGCCCGAACCTGGGTAAACATCATGTCCCTTGTCTCCTATTACCATCGACCTTAGACGCACAATTCGGGACCCCCTACCCAAGATCCGCCGGTTTTGACACCGACAGGAACCTCGCAAGGTGTCCCTTGCCTTGATCTCTCCGCCCCTCGCGAGCCAGCCTGGTGAGGCCGCCCCCGAGGAGGTCTTGCATCGTCCGCCTCGCGAGGCTTGGTCCCTCGGGAGGGTCTTGAGTGTTTGCCGGTGAAGATGGGCCGTACAGGGCCACTGGTGGAGCCACGCCGCGGGCCGCAGGCAGGCAAGTCTGGGGACTGATACGCCCATTTTGCATCATGCTTTTATATCGATATTTATTGCATTATGGGCTGTTATTACACATTATGCCACAATACCTATGCCTATTCTCTCTTATTTTACAAGGTTTACATAAAGAGGGAGAATGCCGGCAGCTGGGATTCTGGGCTGGAAAAGGAGCAAATATTAGAGCCCTATTCTGCACAACTCCAAAAGTCCTGAAACTTCACGGAAGATGTTTTCCAAATATATAAAAAATACTGAGAGCAAGAACTTCACCAGGGGGGCCACACCCTTCCCACGAGGGTGGGGGGCGCGCCCCCTACCTCGTGGGCCCCCTGGTGTCCGTCCGGTGGCCATCTTCTGCAATATGGAGTCTTTCTATGGGAAAAAATAAAAAGCCATCTTCTCGGACGAAACTCCGCCGCCACGAGGCGGAACCCTGGCGGAACCAATCTAGGGCTCTGGCTGAGCTGTTCTGCCAGGGAAACTTCCCTCCCGGAGGGGGAAATCATCGCCATCATCATCACCAACGCTCCTCTCATCGGGAGAGGGCAATCTCCATCAACATCTTCATCAACACCATCTCATCTCAAAACCCTAGTTCATCTCTTGTATCCAATTCCTGTCTCCAAGTCCGGGATTGGTGCTAGTAGGTTGCTAGTAGTGTTAATTACTCCTTGTAGTTGATGCTAGTCGGTTTAATTGGTGGAAGATCATATATTTAGATCCTATATGCATATTAATACCACTCTGATTATGAACATGTTTATGGTTTGTGAGTAGTTACTTTTGTTCCTGAGGACATGGGAGAAGTCTTGCTATTAGTAGTCATGTGAATTTGGTATTCGTTTGATATTTTGATGAGATGTATGTTGTCTCTCCTCTAGTGGTGTTATGTGAACGTCGACTACATGACACTTCACCATTATTTGGGCCTAGAGGAAGGCATTGGGAATTAATAAGTAGATGATGGGTTGCTAGAGTGACAGAAGCTTAAACCCTAGTTTATGTGTTGCTTCGTAAGGGGCTGATTTGGATCCATATGTTTAATCCTATGGTTAGGTTTACCTTAATAATTTTGTTGTATTTGCGGATGCTTGCAATAGAGGTTAATCATAAGTGGGATGCTTGTCCAAGTAAGGGCAGTACCCAAGCACCGGGTCCACCCACATACCAAATTATCAAAGTACCGAACGCGAATCATATGAACGTGATAAAAACTAGCTTGACGATATTCCCATGTGTCCTCGGGAGCGCTTTACATCTTATAAGAGTTTGTCCAGGCTTGTCCTTTGCTACAAAAAGGATTGGGCCACCTTGCTGCACCTTATTTACTTTTTTTACTTGTTGCTCGTTACAAATTATCTTATCACAAAACTATCTGTTACCACTTATTTCAGTACTTGCAGAGAATACCTTGCTGGAAACCGCTTATCATTTCCTTCTTCTCCTCGTTGGGTTCGACACTCTTACTTATCGAAAGGACTATGATAGATCCCCTATACTTGTGGGTCATCAAGAGTCTTTTCTGGCGCCGTTGCCGGGGAGTGAAGCGCCTTTGGTAAGGAAAAATTTATATAGTGTGCTGAAATTTACTGTCACTTGTTATCATGGAAAGTAATTTCTCTGAGGGGCTTGTTCGGGGTATCTTCACCCCAACCAATAGAGCAAAGAGTTGCTCCTCAACCTACTGAAAATGAAAATGAAAATGAAAATGCTTGCTTTGAAGTTCCTTCGGGTATGATAGAAAAACTGCTAGCTAATCCTTTTTTAGGAGATGGAACAAAACATCCTAATAAACATCTGATATATGTGGATCAAGTTTGTGGATTATTTAAGCTTGCAGGTGTACCCGGAGATGTTGTTAAGAAGAAGGTCTTCCGCTTATCTTTGAGGGGAGATGCATCGAAATGGTATAGGCTATGTGATGATATGAGGTATTGGAATTACAAACGATTGAAATTGGAATTTCATCAGAAGTTTTATCCTATGCATCTTGTTCATCGTGATCGCAATTATATATATAATTTTTGGCCTCGCGAAGGAGAAAGCATCGCTCAAGCTTGGGGGAGGCTTAAATCAATGTTATATTCATGCCCCAATCATGAGCTCTCAAGAGAAATGGTTATTCAAAAAATTTATGCCCAGCTTTCTGGTAACAATCGCACCATGCTTGATACTTCTTGTGCTGGCTCTTTTATGATGAAGACTACTGAATTCAAATGGGATTTATTAGAAAGAATTAAACGCAACTCTGAAGATTGGGACCTCGACAATGGTAAGGAGTCAGGTATGACACCTAGTTTTGATTGTGTTAAATCTTTTATGGATACCGGTATTTTTCATAAATTTAGCACTAAATATGGACTTGACTCTGAGATAGTAGCTTCTTTATGTGAATCTTTTGCTGATTATGTTGATCTCCCCAAGGAGAAGTGGTTTAAATATCATCCTCCCATAGAAGTAAAAGTAGCTGCACCTATTAAAGTTGAAGAAAAGACTATTACTTATAATGATCCTATTGTTCCTACTTCTTATGTTGAGAAACCACCTTTCCCTGTTAGGATAAAGGATCATGCTAAATCTTCAACTGTAGTTCGTAAAAGCAATATTAAAACATATACACCTCCTGAGCAAGTTAAAGTTGAACCTAATATTGCTATTGTTAAAGATCTCTTGTCTGATAATATAGATGGGCATGTTATTTATTTCTGTAATGAAACTGCTAGAATTGCTAAACCCCGTGATAAAGATAAACCTAGACCTGTGGTAGGCATGCATGTTATTTCTGTTAGAATAGGAGAGCATTGTTATCATGGCTTATGTGATATGGGTGCTAGTGCTAGTGCAATACCTTATTCTTTATACCAAGAAGTTATGCATGATATTGCACCCGCTGAGATGGAAGATATTGATGTCACAATTAAACTTGCCAATAGAGATACTATTTCACCAATGGGAATCGTTAGAGAAGTTGAAGTCTTGTGTGGGAAAACTAAATATCCTGCTGATTTTCTTGTTCTTGGTTCCCCACAAGATAGCTTTTGTCCCATTATATTGGTAGACCCTTCTTAAACACTGTTAATGCTACCATAGATTGCAAAAGAGATGTTGTTACTATCGGTTTAGATGATATGACTCATGAATTTAATTTTTCTAAATTTAGTAGACAACACCGAGAAGAAGAATTACCTAGTAAGGATGAAATTATTGGTCTTGCTTCTATTGCCGTACCTCCTAGTGATCCTTTAGAACAATATTTGCTAGACCATGAAAATGACATGTTTATGAATGAAAGAAGGGAATTAGATGAAGTATTCTTTAAACAGGAACCTATTCTGAAAAACAATTTACCTGTTGAAATCCTAGGGTATCCTCCTCCACCCAAGGGTGATCCCGTGTTTGAGCTTAAACCGTTACCTGATACTCTTAAATATGCTTATCTTGATGAGAAAAAGATATATCCTGTTATTATTAGTGCTAACCTTTCAGAACATGAAGAAGAGAGATTATTGAAAACTCTGAAGAAGCACCGTGCTGCTATTGGGTATACTCTTGATGATCTTAAGGGCATTAGTCCCACTCTATGTCAACATAAAATTAATTTGGAAGAAGATGCTAAACCAGTTCGTGACCATCAACGCCGGCTGAATCCTAAAATGAAAGAAGTGGTAAGAAAGGAGATACCAAAGCTCCTTGAGGCAAGTATAATTTATCCCGTTGCTGATAGTCAATGGGTAAGCCCTGTCCATTGTGTCCCTAAGAAGGGAGGTATTACTGTTGTTCCTAATGATAAAGATGAATTGATTCCTCAAAGAATTATTACAGGTTATAGGATGATAATTGATTTCCGCAAATTAAATAAGGCTACTAAAAAGATCATTACCCCTTACCTTTTATCGATCAAATGCTAGAAAGATTATCTAAACATACACATTTTTTCTTTCTAGATGGTTATTCTGGTTTCTCTCAAATACCTGTGTCAACCAAAGATCAATCAAAGACTACTTTTACATGCCCTTTTGGTACTTTTTCTTATAGACGTATGCCTTTTGGTTTATGTAATGCACCTGCTACCTTTCAAAGATGCATGATGGCTATATTCTCTGACTTTTGTGAAAAGATTTGTGAGGTTTTCATGGACGACTTTTCTGTCTATGGATCTTCTTTTGATGATAGCTTGAGCAACCTTGATCGAGTTTTGCAGAGATGCGAAGAAACTAATCTTGTCTTGAATTGGGAAAAGTGCCACTTTATGGTTAATGAAGGTATTGTCTTGGGTCATAAAGTTTCTGAAAGAGGTATTGAAGTTGATAAAGCCAAGGTTGATGCTATTGAAAAGATGCCATGTCCCAAGGACATCAAAGGTATAAGAAGCTTCCTTGGTCATGCCGGTTTTTATAGGAGGTTCATTAAGGACTTCTCAAAAATCTCTCGGCCTCTGACTAATTTATTACAAAAAGATATACCATTTGTCTTGGATGATGATTGTGTAGAAGCATTTGAAATACTTAAGAAAGCATTGATCTCTGCACCTATTGTTCAGCCACCTGATTGGAATTTACCCTTTGAAATTATGTGTGATGCTAGTGATTATGTTGTAGGTGCTGTTCTAGGACAAAGAGTTGATAAGAAACTAAATGTTATTCAATATGCTAGTAAAACTCTATACAATGCTCAAAGAAATTATGCTACTACTGAAAAAGAATTCTTAGCAGTTGTATTTGCTTGTGATAAGTTTAGACCTTACATTGCTGATTCTAAAGTAACTATTCACACTGATCATGATGCTATTAAATATCTTATGGAAAAGAAATATGCTAAACTAGACTTATTAGATGGGTTCTCTTGCTACAAGAATTTGATTTGCATATTGTTGATAGAAAAGGAGCTGAGAACCCCGTTGCAGACAACTTATCTAGGTTAGAAAATGTGCTTGATGACCCACTACCTATTGATGACAGCTTTCCTGATGAGGAATTAAATGTCATAAATGCTTCTCATACTGCCCCACGGTATGCTGATTATGCTAATTACATTGTTGCTAAGTTTATACCACCTAGTTTCACATACCAGCAAAAGAAAAAGTTCTTCTATGATTTGAGGCATTACTTTTGGGATGACCCACATCTTTATAAAGAAGGAGTAGATGGTGTTATTAGACGTTGTGTACCTGAGCATGAACAGGAACAGATCCTACGCAAGTGTCACTCCGAAGCTTATGGAGGACACCATGCTGGAGATAGAACTGCACATAAGGTACTGCAATCTGGTTTTTATTAGCCTACTCTCTTCAAGGATGCCCGTAAGTTTGTCTTATCTTGTGATGAATGTCAAAGAATTGGTAATATCAGTAGACATCAAGAAATGCCTATGAATTATTCACTTGTTATTGAACCATTTGATGTTTGGGGCTTTGACTATATGGGACCCTTTCCTTCCTCTAATGGATATACACATATTTTAGTTGCTGTTGATTACGTTACTAAGTGGGTAGAAGCTATTCCAACTAGGAGTGCTGATCATAACACTTCTATTAAAATGCTTAAAGAAGTTATTTTTCCAACATTTGGAGTCCCTAGATATTTAATGACTGATGGTGGTTCACATTTTATTCATGGTGCTTTCCGTAAAATGCTTGCTAAATATGATGTTAATCATAGAATTGCATCTCCTTATAACCCTCACTCTAGCGGTCAAGTAGAATTGAGTAATAGAGAACTCAAATTAATTTTGCAAAAGATTGTTAATAGGTCTAGAAAGAATTGGTCCAAGAAACTTGATGATGCATTATGGGCCTATAGAACTGCATATAAAAATCCTATGGGTATGTCTCCGTATAAAATGGTCTATGGAAAAGCATGTCACTTACCTCTCGAACTAGAACACAAGGCTTATTGGGCTATTAAAGAACTTAATTATGATTTTAAACTTGCCAGTGAGAAGAGATTATTTGATATTAGCTCACTTGATGAATGGAGAACCCAAGCCTACGAAAATGCCAAGTTGTTTAAAGAAAAAGTTAAAAGATGGCATGAAAAAAGGATACAAAAGCGTGAGTTTAATGTAGGTGACTATGTATTGCTATACAACTCTCGTTTAAGATTTTTGCAGGAAAACTTCTCTCTAAATGGGAAGGTCCTTACGTTATCGAGGAGGTCTACCGTTCCGGTGCTATAAAAATCAACAACTTCGAAGGCACAAATCCGAAGGCGGTGAATGGTCAAAGAATTAAACATTATATCTCAGGTAATCCCATAAATGTTGAAACCAATGTTATTGAAACCGTAACCCCGGACGAATACATAAGGGACACTTTCCAAAACGTTTCAGACTCCGAAAAGGAATAGGTATGTGGTACGGTAAGTAAACCGACTCCAAAACAGTTTTTAAGGCAATATTTCTCCATTTTGGAATATTTAGAAAAATAGAAGAATAAGCAGCAGTCCGGGAAGGACACGAGGGCTCCACGAGGGTGGAGGGCGTGTCCTACCCTACTGGGCACGCCCCCTACCTCGTGGGCACCTCGTGTGCTCTCCGGACTCCGTTTTCATACACAAAACGTATTTTGGTCGGTAAAAATTCATTATATAATCTCCCGGGGGTTTTGACTCCCGTATCATGCAAAAATATCCTGTATTTGTTTCGAGCTATTGCTGCTGCAGATTAGAGCATGATGTCTTCGCAAGAGTCGGTCGGGGAGATCCGGGTGTCTCATCCGGCACCCAGATCAACAACAAACGATCATGCTGACCCCTTTGGGCCAGAAACGGAGGAAGAGATGGAGGCTGATTTGAAGAGGATAGATGCTATGGAAGAGGATCAAGAAGTCACTTCCCGCCTCCAAGCTAGATTCACAATGGGAGAACTGCAGAGCTCAGCTATTCCAAACTCGGTTATCCCTTCCAATGTTAGATTTCTTTCTTACGAGAATATGTAAAAGAGTGTCACTGGTTCTCCCGCAGCTATGCAGCACCCTTGGGTGCAGGGAGCTTTGGCTGTTACAGGAAAACTCCGAAAGGAAATAATGGACCTCAAGCAGCAAGTCAACAAGCTTGAGGAGGAGAACTGTATCTTGAGGGGCATCATCGCCAAGGATATCACATCACCATCCCCAAAAAGAGAGACATAATCATCTGCATATGGGCACTCCACTTGGCAACTGCCAAGCTTGGGGGAGTGCCCCGGTATCGTATCACCATCACTTTTATCTTTACCGTTTTTCTTAGTTCGATCCTTTTGGTAATATCTTGATCTAGTAGAATAAAAGTTCTTAGTATGATCTAGTTGTGAGTTTTGCTTTATTATCCTTCTATGTAATCGAGTCCGTGAGCTATATAATAAAGATTAATGTTGAGTCAAGGGCTTAATTATTTTGACATGATCCTAGAGGAATAAAAGAAAAGAGAAAGAAATAAAAAGAAACAAAGAGATCATATGAGTCTTATGGAGAGTAATGAGCTCACATAGAAAGAGTATGATGAATAAAAGTTGTTGAGGGTTGACAAACACTGTTTTGGTCATCATTGCAATTAATAGGAAGTAATAAAGAAAGAGAGGTATTCACATATAAATATACTATCCTGGACATCTTTTATGATTGTGAGCACTCATTAAAATATGACATGCTAAAGAGTTGACATTGGACAAGAAAGACAACGTAATGGGTTATGTTTTTCTTACATCTGAGATAAATTATATTGTCTTGGATCTTCCAACATGATGAGCTTGCCTTTCCCCCTCATGCTAGCCAAATTCACTGCACCAAGTAGAGATACTACTTGTTCTTCCAAATACCCTTAAACCAGTCTTGCCATAAGAGTCCACCATATCTATCTACGGATTGAGTAAGATCCATCAAGTAAGTTGTCATCGGTGCAAGCAATAAAAATTGCTCTCTAAATATGTATGATTGATTGGTGTGGGGGAAATAAACTTTCTACGAGCGTAATAAAAGCGATAGACTGCATAATAAAGGTCCATATCACAAGTGGCAATATAAAGTGACGTTCTTTCGCATTAAGATTTTGTGCATCCAACCATAAAAGCGCATGACAACCTCTACTTCCCTCTGCGAATGGCCTATCTTTTACTTTTATCTCTTACAATGCATAAGAGTCATGGTGATCCTCACCCTTCCTTTTTTACATTTTATCCTTTGGTAAGCACATTATGTTGGAAAGATCCTGGTATATATGGCTAATTGGATGTGAGTTTTCATGAACTATTACTGTTGACATTACCCTTGAGGTAAAACATTGGGAGGCAAAACTATAAGCCCCTATCTTTCTCTGTGTCCGATTAAAACTCCATACCCATAAGTATTGCGTGAGTGTCAGCAATTGTGAAAGATTATATGATAGTTGAGTATGTGGACTTGCTGAAAAGCTCTTATACATTGACTCTTTCCTATGTTATGATAAATTGCAATTGCTTCAATGACTGAGATTGCAGTTTGTCAGTTTTCAATGAAGTTTAGGATTCATACTTGATATTGTGATTGAATTGTTACTCTAGCATTAGATATTATATGACAAAGAATTATATAAGTTGCTGTTCTAAGAATGATCATGATGCCCTCATGTCCATATTTTATTTTTATCGACACCTCTATCTCTAAACATGTGGACATATTTTTTGATTTCGGCTTTTCGCTTGAGGACAAGCAAGGTCTAAGCTTGGGGGAGTTGATACGTCCATTTTGCATCCTGCTTTTATATCGATATTTATTGCATTATGGGCTGTTATTACACATTATGTCACAATACTTATGCCTATTCTCTCTTATTTTACAAGGTTTACATAAAGAGGGAGAATGCCGACAGATGGGATTCTGGGCTGGAAAAGGAGCAAATATTAGAGACCTATTCTGCACAACTCCAAAAGTCCTGAAACTTCACGGAAGATGTTTTCCAAATATATAAAAAATACTGAGAGCAAGAACTTCACAAGGGGGCCACACCCTTCCCACGAGGGTGGGGGGCACGCCCTACCCCCCAAGGCGCGTCCCCTACCTCGTGGGCCCCCTGGTGGCCCTCCGGTGGCCATCTTATGCTATATGGAGTCTTTTGATGGGAAAAAAAATAAAAAGCCATCTTCTCGGACGAAACTCCGCCGCCAGGAGGCGGGACCTTGGCGGAACCAATCTAGGGCTCTGGCGGGGCTGTTCTGCCGAGGAAACTTCCCTCCCGGAGGGGGAAATCATCGCCATCGTCATCACCAACGCTCCTCTCATCGGGAGAGGGCAATCTCCATCAACATCTTCATCATCACCATCTCATCTCAAAACCCTAGTTCATCTCTTGTATCCAATTCTTGTCTCCAAGTCCGGGATTGGTGCTAGTAGGTTGCTAGTAGTGTTAATTACTCCTTTTAGTTGATGCTAGTTGGTTTAATTGGTGGAAGATCATATGTTCGGATCCTATATGCATATTAATACCCCTCTGATTATGAACATGTTTATGCTTTGTGAGTAGTTACTTTTGTTCCCGAGGTAGTTACTTTTGTTCCCGAGGACATGGGAGAAGTCTTGCTATTAGTAGTCATGTGAATTTGGTATTCGTTCGATATTTTGATGAGATGCATGTTGTTTCTCCTCTAGTGGTGTTATGTGAACGTCGACTACATGACACTTCACCATTATTTGGGCCTAGAGGAAGGCATTGGGAATTAATAAGTAGATGATGGGTTGCTAGAGTGACAGAAGCTTAAACCCTAGTTTATGCGTTGCTTCGTAAGGGGCTGATTTGGATCCATACGTTTCATGCTATGGTTAGGTTTACCTTAATACTTTTGTTGTATTTGCGGATGCTTGCAATAGAGGTTAATCATAAGTGGGATGCTTGTCCAAGTAAGGGCAGTACCCAAGCACCGGTCCACCCACATACCAAATTATCAAAGTACCGAACGCGAATCATATGAACGTGATGAAGACTAGCTTGACGATATTCCCATGTGTCCTCGGGAGCGCTTTACATCTTATAAGAGTTTGTGCAGGCTTGTCATTTGCTACAAAAAGGATTGGGCCACCTTGCTGCACCTTATTTACTTTTGTTACTTGTTGCTCGTTACAAATTATCTTATCACAAAACTATCTGTTACCACTTATTTCAGTACTTGCAGAGAATACCTTGCTGGAAACCGCTTATCATTTCCTTCTGCTCCTCGTTGAGTTTGACACTCTTACTTATCGAAAGGACTACGATAGATCCCCTATACTTGTGGGTCATCAGGGACCCTCGTTCCCAGAATGCCGACAGTAGCCCCCGGGCCCAAGGCGCGCTCGGGCTTGGCTTCGAGGCGAAGCCAAGGGCAAGTGCGGAGCGCCGTGGGCCCCAACATCTTGCGGCCACGGTTGGCGTGTGGCGACTGATTGGACGTGGGCGTCTCTGCTTCCCCACGCTGCCTCGACAATTGCCCGACTTGACGAGTCCTTGCTGCATGCAAGAAAGATAATTATTACCTTAGATCGTGGAGGCCAGCGGTTGGTCTCCCCTTGGCTATAAATGGGAAGAGGGGGTGGAGCCCCTGCCACCCATCTTCTTCCCTTGCTTATCCCGCTCCTTCTTCTTCCTCGCTTCACTGCTTGCTGCATCGACCATGGCGCCGATACGGAGGTTCTCGGCCACGGAAAAGGGAAAGACTCCCCTTAATGAGCCCGAGCCACTTCCACCGAAGAAGAGGCTGTCTCATCGCCACAACATAGTCGTGAGGCCGGAAGTGTCGCGGCCATGGTACGAGCGGCCACCTCCGGGGTATCCGTTGCCCTTGTACGCCCAAGCTGTGGGGTCCGGATGGAGGGGCGACGAGCATCGCCGCCCGCTCCAGGGCCGTGGTCGCCGCGCCGCGGTGACGCACACCGTCGCCCCAGGGGTCCATGCCGTGGACTCCTCGCATGAATTCGTGCTATGGGCGGCGATGCCGCCGCGCACTTGGATTCACTTCCTGCAGTTCTTCGCCGCTGAGGGGGCCCCTCGAGCTTTGGTTGCAGCATGCCGACTGCGATGCCCCGGCGACTGGAGCGGAGGTTGAAGCCGTCTCCTCTGGAAAGATCTTCATGACTCGTGGGTGGGGCGAGGTCGCCCGAGTCTGCCGCGCGAAAGGCGCCCTCGCCATCCACTTTAGGTATGACGGCGCCTCCACGATGTTCTTCAAGGTTTTCGATGAGGAAGGCCGCCGCTTGGAGTGCTACCCTGAAGGGGGTCGTCAAGACGGCGCAGCGGCCAATGCCGAGCCTACCGCTGGGCTCGCCAGCAGCTCCTCCAGCGTCAGTGGTGACTCCTGGTGGTCCAGCGACTCTCCCAAGCTCATCCAGACTCCAGAGACAAGTGACAACTGCTATGTTCCCCCGAGCTCCCGCCGGACCCGGTGCAAGGCTGCAGCGTCCGGCCGCCGCCGTTGCTGATCTGGATGGGGTTGGCACTGGCCTGCGAAGGCCCACTATTGATGATGGCATTGGCGACATTCGGCGCGTGTAGATAGAGCTCCTAGGAACTCCCTTCTTTCTTGTTCCCTGCGAGGAATTGAAACGTACCCCGGTGGGGCGTGTAAAGGGTCTGTGATGTCTTTTGTTGATATTATCCTTTTCATGAAAATTTGCGAACGCATGTCCTGCTAAGGCTCGGTCTCCCCTTTCCAATCCCGCGGTAGCTTGGTGCTCTATGCTGACAGGTCTCGGTCCCCAGGCAGGCTGCAGCCATCACTGGTATGCCAGGTCGCGATGCCGTGATCAAGGCCAGGAGGTGAGCGGCCCGAGGTCCAGTAAGAGCTCATGAGGCACGATGCTCAAGAGGTCCCCTTTAGCGCGCAAGCAGCTACCTGAGGATGGGAAATGGAGGCGATGCTGCCACAGCAGGGCAGCGAAAGGCGAGGGTCTTATGTCATAGTGGTGGGTTGATCCTGGCGCGAGACTTATCTTGGCATTCCGGAGCTGGTTCCTCGTGTTGCGCCAGACTTGTGCGTCGGCCGTTGTTGGGTAGCTAGGTTAGGCCCGTGTGAGCCTCCCCATCTTCTCCATGCTCTTCTGTGTGCTCTACGTCCTCAGGTCCCGGCCCTTGAGCAGGCTCAGGCGACGCTGGTATGCCAGGTCGCGATGCCGTGGTCAAGGCCAGGGGGTGAGGGCTGGAGAGCCAGTAAGAGCCCCTGAGTCGCGATGCTCAGGAGCCTACCTTTTAATGCGCAAGTGAATTGCATGGGAGAAAAGAGAGAGACCGCATTACCGCCCGCTGTAGTCCTTGGGGGGTTCCTGCAAGTTAGCGCGAGGAAGGGCACAAATTGCCATGGTGATTGCTGGTCCGCCACTGGTTTCTTCACAAGGAGGTGAAGGCACTGAGGGTCTGGTGAGGTGACGTGTGCGGGCGTGCCGCGAGCTAGAGCTCGGCCGCTCAGATTTGTTAGCATTGCAGGGACGGACCCGAGTGCAAGCGCCGTGCCGGCATGAGAGGTTCCCGTGGCGGGCGATAATCAAGCAGGCAGTGATGACCACAGATAGATTATGCATGAAAAGCGAACTAGCTTAGATAAATGCAAGAACGATACATGATACTGGGTCGGACCCGAGCGGCCTGGAGATGATGTAGCCCGAGGGGCGCCCCCAGCAAGGTGAACTAGAGATGCAAGCGGATACATGACGTAGGGACAGACCCACGCTTCCTAGGAATGATGCAGCCCAGGGGATGATACGTCTCCAACATATCTATAATTTTTGATTGCTCCATGCTATATTATCTACTGTTTTGGACATTATTGGGCTTTATTATCCACTTTTATATTATTTTTGGGACTAACCTATTAATCGGAGGCCCAACCCAGAATTGCTGTTTTTTTGCCTGTTTTAGGGTTTCGAAGAAAAGGAATATCAAACGGAGTCCAAATGGAATGAAACCTTCGGGAACGTGATTTTCTCAACAAACAAGACCCGAGAGACTTGGACCCTACTTCAAGACACAAAAGAGGAGGCTACGAGGTAGGGGGCGCGCCTACCCCCCCTCCAGGCGCACCCTCCACCCTCGTGGGTCCCCTGTTGCTCCACCGACGTACTCCTTCCTCCTATATATACCTACGTACCCCCAAACGATCAGATACGGAGCCAAAAACCTAATTCCACTGCCGCAACTTTCTGTATCCACAAGATCCCATCTTGGGGCCTGTTCCGGAGCTCCCCCGGAGGGGGCATCGATCACGGAGGGCTTCTACATCAACACCATAGCTTCTCCGATGAAGTGTGAGTAGTTTACCTCAGACCTTCGGGTCCATAGTTAGTAGCTAGATGGCTTCTTCTCTCTTTTTGGATCTCAATACAATGTTCTCCCCCTCTCTTGTGGAGAACTATTCGATGTAATCTTATTTTTGCGGTGTGTTTGTTGAGACCGATGAATTGTGGGTTTATGATCAAGTTTATCTATGAATAATATTTGAATTTTCTCTGAATTCTTTTATGTATGATTGGTTATCTTTGCAAGTCTCTTCGAATTATCAGTTTGGTTTGGCCTACTAGATTGATCTTTCTTGCAATGGGAGAAGTGCTTAGCTTTGGGTTCAATCTTGCGGTGTCCTTTCTTAGTGACAGTAGGGGCAGCAAGGCATGTATTGTATTGTTGCCATCGAGGATAACAAGATGAGGTTTTGATCATATTGCATGAGTCTATCCCTCTACATCATGTCATCTTGCTTAAGGCGTTACTCTGTTTTTAACTTAATACTCTAGATGCATGCTGGATAGCGGTCGATGAGTGGAGTAATAGTAGTAGATGCAGGCAGGAGTCGGTCTACTTGTCTCGGACGTGATGCCTATATACATGATCATACCTAGATATTCTCATAACTATGCTCAATTCTGTCAATTGCTCAACAGTAATTTGTTCACCCATCGTAGAATACTTATGCTCTCGAGAGAAGCCACTAGTGAAACCTATGCCCCCCGGGTATATCTTTATCATATTAATCTCCTACTACTTAGTTATTTCCTTTGCTTTTTAATTTGCCTTTATTTTACTTTGCATCTTTATCACAAAAATACCAAAAGTATTATCTTATCATATCTATCAGATCTCACTCTCGTAAGTGGCCGTGTAGGGATTGAAAACCCCTATTCGCGTTGGTTGCGAGGATTTATTTGTTTTGTGCAGGTACGAGGGACTCACGCATAGCCTCCTACTGGATTGATACCTTGGTTCTCAAAAACTAAGGGAAATACTTACTCTACTTTGCTGCATCATCCCTTCCTGTTCAGGGAAAACCAACTCAGTGCTCAAGAGGTAGCAAGAAGGATTTCTGGCGCCGTTGCCAGGGAGGTCTACGCAAAAGTCAACATACCAAGTACCCATCACATACCCTTATCTCCCGCATTACATTATTTGCCATTTGCCTCTCGTTTTCCTCTCCCCCACTTCACCCTTGCCGTTTTATTCGCCCTCTCTCTATCCTCCCTCTCTTTCTCTATTTGCCTCTCTTTGCCCGCTTGCTTTTTGTTTGCTTGTGTGTTAGTTTGCTTGCTTGTCACGATGGCTCAAGATAATACTAAATTGTGTGACTTCACCAATACCAACAACAATGATTTTATTAGCACTCCGACTGCTCCTCTTACCAATGCTGAATCTTGTGAAATTAATACCGCTTTGCTGAATCTTGTCATGAAAGATCCGTTTTCCGGCCTTCCTAGTGAAGATGCCGCTACCCATCTAAATAGCTTCGTTGATTTGTGTGACATGCAAAAGAAGAAAGATGTGGATAATGATATTGTTAAATTGAAGCTATTTCCTTTTTCACTTAGAGATCGTGCTAAAGCTTGGTTTTCGTCTTTGCCTAAAAATAGTATTGATTCATGGAACAAGTGCAAAGATGCTTTTATCTCTAAGTATTTTCCTCCCGCTAAGATCATCTCTCTTAGAAACGATATTATGAATTTTAAGCAACTTGATCATGAACATGTTGCACAAGCTTGGGAGAGAATGAAACTAATGATACGTAATTGCCCTACTCATGGTTTAAATTTGTGGATGATTATAAATTTTTTTTATGCTGGATTGAATTTTGCTTCTAGAAATCTTTTAGATTCGGTCGCGGGAGGCACTTTTATGGAAATCACTTTAGGAGAATCTACTAAACTCCTAGATAATATTATGGTTAATTATTCTCAATGGCATACTGAAAGATCTACTAATAAAAAGGTGCATGCGATAGAAGAAATTAATGTTTTGAGTGGAAAGATGGATGAACTTATGAAATTATTTGCTAATAAGAGTGTTTCTTCTGATCCTAATGATATGCCCTTGTCTAGTTTGATTGAGAATAATAATGAATCTATGGATGTGAATTTTGTTGGTAGGAACAATTTTGGTAACAACGTGTATAGAGGAAATTTTAATCCTAGGCCTTATCCTAGTAATCCCTCTAATAATTATGGTAATTCCTACAACAATTCCTATGGAAATTATAATAAGATGCCCTCTGATTTTTAATCTAATATTAAAGAATTTATTACCTCGTAAAAGAATTTTAATGCTTTGATTGAAGGAAAATTGCTTAAGATTGATGAATTGGCTAGGAACGTTGATAGAATTTCTCTTGATGTTGATTCTTTGAAACTTAGATCTATTCCACCTAATCATGATATCAATGAGTCTCTCAAAGCCATGAGAATTTCCATTGATGAGTGCAAAGAAAGAACCGCTAGGATGCGTGCTAAGAAAGATGCCTTTATAAGAGCGTGTTCTCCTAGTTCCTATGAAAACAATGATGAAGATCTAAAAGTTATTGATGTGTCCCCTATTAAATCTTTGTTTTGCAATATGAATCTTGATAATGATGGGACTGAATATGATCCACCTTACCTAGAAGGCGTTCCAAGAATTCAGAATTTTTTGATCTTGATGCTAAAATTGATAAAAGTGGGATTGAAGAAATTAAACCCCTAGATGTTGCTAAACCCACTATTATGGATTTCAAGGAATTTATCTATGAAAATTGCTCTTTGATTGATTTTATTTCCTTGTTGCAATCCGTGCTAAATTCTCCTCATGCTTATAGTCAAAATAAAGCGTTTACTAAACATATCGTTGATGCCTTGATGCAATCTTATGAAGAAAAACTTGAATTGGAAGTTTCTATCCCTAGAAAACTTTATGATGAGTGGGAACCAACTATTAAAATTAAAATTAAAGATCATGAATGCTATTCTTTATGTGATTTGGGTGCTAGTGTTTCCACGACCCCAAAGACTTTGTGTGATTTGTTAGGTTTCCGTGATTTTGATGATTGCTCTCTAAACTTGCACCTTGCAGATTCCACTATTAAGAAACCTATGGGAAGAATTAATGATGTTCTTATTGTTTCAAATAGGAATTATGTACCCGTATATTTTATTGTTCTTGATATAGATTGCAATCCTTCATGTCCTATTATTCTTGGTAGACCTTTCCTTAGAACGATTGGTGCAATTATTGATATGAAGGAAGGAAATATTAGATTCCAATTTCCATTAAGGAAAGGCATGGAACACTTTCCTAGAAAAAAATTAAATTACCTTATGAATCTATTATGAGAGCCACTTATGGATTGCCTACCAAAGATGGCAATACCTAGATCTATCCATGCTTGTTATGCCTAGCTAGGGGCGTTAAACGATAGCGCTTGTTGGGAGGCAACCCAATTTTATTTTTATTCCTTGTGTTTTGCTCCTATTTAGTAATAAATAATTTATCTTGCCTCTGTTTTGGTTGTGTTTTTTTTTGTTTAATTAGTGTTTGTGCCAAGTAGAACCGTTGGGAAGACTTGGGGAAAGTCTTGTTACACTTGCTGTAAAAAACAGAAACTTTAGCACTCACGAGAACTACTGCCATTTTTATTTGGAGAGTGATATTTAGTTAATTCTTTTTGCAGATGATTAATAATAAATTCCTCACGTCCATCAATTTATTTTAGAATTTTTGGAGTTCCAGATCTTGCGCTAGCTACAGATTACTACAGACTGTTCTGTTTTTGACAGATTCTGTTTTTCGTGTGTTGTTTGCTTATTTTGATGAATCTATGGCTAGTAAAATAGTTTATAAACCATAGAGAAGTTGGAATACAGTATGTATAACACCAATATAAATAAAGAATGAGTTCATTAGAGTACCTTGAAGTGGTCTTTTATTTTCTTTCACTAACGGAGCTCACGAGATTTTCTACTTTAAGTTTTGTGTTGTGAAGTTTCCAAGTTTTGGGTAAAGATTTGATGGATTATGGAACAAGGAGTGGCAAGATCCTAAGCTTGGGGATGCCTATGGCACCCCCAAGATACTCTAAGGACACCTAAAAGCCAAAGCTTGGGGATGCCCCGGAAGGCATCCCCTCTTTCGTCTACTTCTATCGGTAACTTTACTTGGAGCTATATTTTTATTCACCACATGATATGTGTTTTGCTTAGAGCGTCTTGTATGATTTGAGTATTTATTTTTTAGTTTACCACAATCATCCTTTCTGTACACACCTTTTGAGAGAGCCATACATGATTTGGAATTTGTTAGAATACTCTATGTGCTTCGCTTATATCTTTTGAGTTATATAGTTTTGCTCTAGTACTTCTCTTATATATTTTAGAGCACGGTGGTGGATTTTTTTATAGAAACTATTGATCTCTCATGCTTCACTTAGATTATTTTGAGAGTCTTAAATAGCATGGTAATTTGCTTAAAGTCTTAATATGCTTGGTATACAAGATTAATAATAAAACTTTCTTATGAGTGTGTTGAATACTATGAGAAGTTTGATACTTGATAATTGTTTTGAGATATAAAGATGGTGATATTAAACTTATGCTAGTTGAGTAGTTGTGAATTTGAGAAATACTTGTGTTAAAGTTTATGATTCCCGTAGCATGCACGTATGGTGAACCGTTATGTGATGAAGTCGGAGCATGATTTATTTATTGATTGTCTTCCTTATGAGTGGCGGTCGGGGACGAGCTATGGTCTTTTCCTACCAATCTATCCCCCTAGGAGCATGCGCGTAATACTCTGCTTTGATAACTTGTAGATTTTTGCAATAAGTATATGAGTTCTTTATGACTAATGTTGAGTCCATGGATTATACGCAATACTCTCACCCTTCCACCTTTGCTACCCTCTCTAATACCGCACACTTTTCGCCGGTATCATACACCCACCGTATACCTTCCTCAAAACAACCACCATACCTACATATTATGGCATTTCCATAGCCATTCCGAGATATATTGCCATGCAACTTTCCACCATTCCGTTTATCATGACACACTCCATCATTGTCATATTGCTTAGCATGATCATGTAGTTGACATCGTATTTGTGACAAAGCCACCATTCATAATTCTTTCATACGTGTCACTCTTGATTCATTGCATATCCCAGTACACCGCCGGAGGCATTCATATAGAGTCATATTTTGTTCTAAGTATCGAGTTGTAATTCTTGAGTTGTAAGAAAAATAAAAGTGTGATGATCATCATTATTAGAGCATTGTCCCAGTGAGGAAAGGATGATGGAGACTATGATTCCCCCACAAGTCGGGATGAGACTCCAGACGAAAAAAAGAGAAAGAAAAGAGGCCAAAAAAAGAGAGAGAAAAGGCCCAAATAAAAAAATGAGAGAAAAAGAGAGAAGGGACAATGTTACTATCCTTTTACCACACTTGTGCTTCAAAGTAGCACCATGATATTCATAGTAGAGAGTCTCTCATGTTATCACTTTCATATACTAGTGGGAATTTTTTATTATAGAACTTGGCTTGTATATTCCAATGATGGGCTTCCTCAAAATGCCCTAGGTCTTCATGAGCAAGCAAGTTGGATGCACACCCACTTAGTTTCCTTTTGAGCTTTCATATACTTATAGCTCTAGTGCATCCGTTGCATGGCAATCCCTACTCACTCACATTGATATCTATTGATGGGCATCTTCATAGCCCGTTGATATGCCTAGTTGATGTGAGACTATCTTCTCCCTTTTTGTCTTCTCCACAACCACCATTCTATTCCACCTATAGTGCTATATCCATGGCTCACGCTCATGTATTGTGTGAAGATTGAAAAAGTTTTGAGAAAGTCAAAAGTATGAAATAATTGCTTGGCTTGTCACCGGGGTTGTGCATGATTTAAATATTTTATGTGGTGAAGATGGAGCATAGCCAGACTATATGATTTTGTAGGGATAACTTTCTTTGGCCATGTTCTTTTGAGAAGACATAATTGCTTTGTTAATATGCTTGAAGTATTATTATTTTTATGTCAATATGAACTTTTGTCTTGAATCTTTCGGATCTGAATATTCATACCACAATTAAGAAGAATTACATTAAAATTATGCCAAGTAGCACTCCGCATCAAAAATTCTGTTTTTATCATTTACCTACTCGAGGACGAGCAGGAATTAAGCTTGGGGATGCTTGATACGTCTCCAACGTATCTATAATTTTTGATTACTCCATGCTATATTATCTACTGTTTTGGACATTATTGGGCTTTATTATCCACTTTTATATTATTTTCGGGACTAACCTATTAACCGGAGGCCCAGCCCAGAATTGCTGTTTTTTGCCTGTTTTAGGGTTTCAAAGAAAAGGAATATCAAACGGAGTCCAAACGGAATGAAACCTTCGGGAACGTGATTTTCTCAACAAACAAGACCCGGGAGACTTGGACCCTACGTCAAGACACAAAAGAGGAGGCCACGAGGTAGGGGACGCGCCTACCCCCCAGGCGCACCCTCCACTCTCGTGGGTCCCCTGTTGCTCCACCGACGTACTCCTTCCTCCTATATATACCTACGTACCCCCAAACGATCAGATACGGAGCCAAAAACCTAATTCCACTGCCGCAACTTTCTGTATCCACAAGATCCCATCTTGGGGCCTGTTCCGGAGCTCCGCCGGAGGGGGCATCAATCACGGAGGGCTTCTACATCAACACCATAGCCTCTCCGATGAAGTGTGAGTAGTTTACCTCAAACCTTCGGGTCCATAGTTAGTAGCTAGATGGCTTCTTCTCTCTTTTTGGATCTCAATACAATGTTCTCCCCCTCTCTTGTGGAGAACTATTCGATGTAATCTTCTTTTTGCGGTGTGTTTGTTGAGACCGATGAATTGTGGGTTTATGATCAAGTCTATCTATGAATAATATTTGAATTTTCTCTGAATTCTTTTATGTATGATTGGTTATCTTTGCAAGTCTCTTTGAATTATTAGTTTGGTTTGGCCTACTAGATTGATCTTTCTTGCAATGGGAGAAGTGCTTAGCTTTGGGTTCAATCTGGCGGTGTCCTTTCCTAGTGACAGTAGGGGTAGCAAGGCACGTATTGTATTGTTGCCATCGAGGATAACAAGATGGGATTTTCATCATATTGCATGAGTCTATCCCTCTACATCATGTCATATTGCTTAAGGTGTTACTCTGTTTTTAACTTAATACTCTAGATGCATGCTGGATAGCGGTCGATGAGTGGAGTAATAGTAGTAGATGCAGGCAGGAGTCAGTCTACTTGTCTCGGACGTGATGCCTATATACATGATCATACCTAGATATTCTCATAACTATGCTCAATTCTGTCAATTGCTCAACAGTAATTTGTTCACCCACCGTAGAATACTTATGCTCTCGAGAGAAGCCACTAGTGAAACCTATGGCCCCCGGGTCTATCTTTATCATATTAATCTCCTACCACTTAGTTATTTCCTTTGCTTTTTTACTTTGCCTTTATTTTACTTTGCATCTTTATCACAAAAATACCAAAAATATTATCTTATCATATCTATCAGATCTCACTCTCGTAAGTGGCCATGTAGGGATTGACAACCCCTATTCGCGTTGGTTGCGAGGATTTATTTGTTTTGTGCAGGTACGAGGGACTCACGCGTAGCCTCCTACTGGATTGATACCTTGGTTCTCAAAAACCGAGGGAAACACTTACGCTACTTTGCTGCATCATCCCTTCCTCTTCGGGGAAAACCAACGCAAAGCTCAAGAGGTAGCAGGGGCGCTCCTAGCTAAATTAACTTGGAAAATGTCACCTGGTTTGGTTGTCGAAGGAGTGTTGGGGTAGCTGAAGACACGTGGCGAAGAAGTCGCTCCTCATGAGCCGTCAAGACCCAGAGCCTCGGGAGGCTCTAGAGGCTCAGGTGGCCTCCTGAGGACCGTATCCATCTCCGCCAGGACTACATGATGCATGGCCTCCTGACCTGCCAGGATGCTCCGCAGGTTGCGCTAGGAGGTGGCCGCCATGCTCAGCAGGCCGAATGGCATGCGAACATAGCTGTGAGGTGGACCCTCACACCGTCCAGCACGCGAAGGCCAGAAGCGCTCCTGAGATGCGGCCCTGTTGAGCCGTGGGATGTCGATGCAGACGCGCAGCTCACCACCCTCGCCTGGATGGGGAGCAGCGCCAGGTGGACGGCGGTCGCCGTGTATTGCTCTTGCTTCCTGAAGCTCCTGAGTGGCCTTGACGATGAATTCCTGAGGGGCGCCCGGAGTCCTCCTGAGGGAAATGTGTCATGAAGCATGCCTCCACGTGGTGCCCGAGCTCCTCTCTCGTGATGTTGGCCAGGTCTGAGGTCCTCCAGAAGAGAGCCCCCGAGCCCTGCCCGAGGAGGACGCCGGGCACGCCAGGCGCGGGCACCGATCCTGAGGTGGCGCCGCTGGAGGCGCCGCTCCCCTGAGGCTCAGCACGGAGTAGCTGCTTCTTCTTCCTGGGGTTGGCCTCAGGAGGGTACTGCACATATGCGCTGCCATGGTCTTCAACTGCTACAGCTTGGAAGGCGCACTCGAGGGAGCACACCGCGTCTCTTTCTTCGCAGGGGACTGTGATGATTCTGCCGCTTCCCGGCATCTTGAGGACGTTGTAGCCATGGTGGGAGACTGCCATGAATTTGGCTAGCGCTGGGTACCCGAGGATGGCATTGTACAGCAGGCGGATGTGGGCGACGTCGAAGTCGACGAGCTCGGTGTGGTAGTTGTCGTGCTGAACGAAGGTAACAGGGAGACGAACTTGCCCTATCGGTGTGGTGGAGCCGTCAGTCACTCCTGAGAAAGGCTTGGTGGGCTAGAGCTGATCGTATGGCACTTGAAGGCTATGGAACGTCTCGACAGATAGGACACTGAGTCCTATGCCGCCGTCGATGAGGGTCTTGGTGACTTGGACATTGCTGATGACGGGTGAACACAACATCGGGAGGACGCCGGCGGTTGCCACGCATTTGAGCTGGTCCGCCGAGCTAAAGGTGATGGCGTACTTGGACCATCTGAGCGGGCGCGTAGCCTCGAGCTTGGGAAGGTCCGCATTCACCTCGCGAGAGAACTGCTTGAAGATGTGCTGGGAAGCTGGGGCCTAAGCGCCACCCAAGATGTAGGCGATGACGTGTGGCTCCTGGAAGCCCCCAGCCCCTTCGTCCTATTAGTGCTCGTCGTTCCTCCTTGGTGGCAGCGGCAGCGGAGGGAGACCAGGGTTGCCCTGAGGACGATCCTCATGAGGCTGGTCCCTCCAGGTGCCCTCACGAGGCTGGTCCTGCTAGCGGTCCTCGCGAGGCTGGTCATGTCACTCCTGGCGAGGGCCGCAGTCGTCCCAACATCCTCCACCTCGTCCACCTCCTCGGCCGCAGCTCCGGTCGTTGCGCTCGGGGCGTTGACCGAAGCGTCCATCTCGAAAGGCCCTGAGCTCTTGACAATCGTTGGTGTTGTGGCTGCGCATGTTGTGGAAGGTGCAGAATGTACGGTTGCCCGTGGATGACTCGGGGAGGTCTTGACCGCGCTTGGTATCCGTCTCTGCCGCGAGTACGGCCACCCCTTTGCACTTCATGTCCTTGACCTTGGCCTTCTTCTCCTCTGGATCCGCAGCAGGGAGCTCGAGGAGGGAGAGACACCCCTCCTAAGCTCTTGCACACTTGGTTGCTATGTTGAACAACTCCAAAGTCATGCACATCTCCTCATGGATGGCAAGCTCCTCCTTCATCTTGATGTCACGGACGCCATCGGAAAACGCTGAGACGATGGCCTCGTCCGTCACCTTGGGGATATTGAGGCGCACGTTGTTGAAGCGTTGGATGTACTTATGGAGGGTCTCTCCCGGCTATTGCTTGATGCGGCGCAGGTCACCCGCGGCCGGGGGCGGTCGCGAGTGCCCTGGAAGTTGGCGATGAAGCTGTCGCGCATTTGATCCCACAAGGAGATCGAGCCCGGGGGCAGGTTCAGGAGCCATGAGCGGGTGCCGTCCTTGAGAGCCATGGGGAACCAGTTCGCCATGACCTTTTTGTCGCCATTGGCCGCCTCGATGCTCAGCTCGTAGAGCTGCAAGAACTATGCTGGGTCGGGGTGCCGTCATAGCGAGGAGGCAGATCCGGCTTGAACTTGCCCGGCCAGATGACGCTACGCAGCTCATGAGTGAAGGCGCGACAGCCTGCCGTGGCCACCAGGGTCCGTCGTGGAGGTGGAGCTTGATCTTGGTGTCCCTGCGCTGCCACGGCAAGTGGCGCATGGCCCTGCCGTGGCAAGTGATCCTGACGTGGCGGTGCTGGGAGCGGTGGAGCATTTTCTTGCGGACGGGGGATCTCTTGGCAACTTCTTTCTTCGTGCGCGAGCACACAACACGGTGGATCATGCCGCGGGACCGCACATCTTGGAGCGAGGATGCCGTCTTGACGTGGAGGAGGCGGGGTGCTCCATGAGCCGCACGTCTCGGTGCGAGGGCGCCATCTTGGTGCAGAGGGGGCGGAGGCGCTCCGTGAGCCACATCGCCCGCAGCCAAGGGCGGGCGAGGCAGTGAGAGGGATGGTGCAGGAGAGCCCCGCGCGGCGCTGACGAGCTCGGCGATGCGGTCCAACCAGTCCTCGTAGAGGTCGTCGACCGGGCGGTAGCACAGGAGCTCACGTGCCATGAGCAGCGCGGCCTGCGCGGCCATGGGTGTGCGGCGAGCGTGAGACGATGAGCCGACCAGAGTCAGCGATGGGGTGGCGGTGCGGCTGTCTCGCCGCACTGAGGGGTGCAGTGAGGAAGCTTGCTGCTCGTTTGCCACCGGGACGGTGGCGGCGGGTGACGGAGAACGACGAGAGGCCCGCCGATAGGGGCTGTATGAGTGATACGGGTGGCGAGGGCGGCCCGGCGCTCAGCGCGGGCCCGGCGAGCGTCGGCCATGAACTTGGTGGAGTGGCGAAGCGCGGATTGACGAAGGGGAAAGCTTAAGCGCACCCCTACCTGGCGCACCAAATGTCGGATTTTGGGTTCCGACAAAACCCTTGAGGTTTGAATACTGGGGTGCACGAAGATCTCTCCCCCGCTCTAGCTCGCACATATCAGGATCTCACGGCCTAGCTCGACGAACCTAAAGAACAAGAGACACAAGAGTTTATTCTGGTTTGGGCCACCGATGTGGTGTAATACCCTACTCTAGTGTAGTGTGGTGGATTGCCTCTTGGGCCGAGGATGAACAGTTACAGGGGAAGAACAGCCTCCTGTGGAGAGGTGCTCTTGTGCTTGGTGAGTGTGGTGGCCTTGGTGGAATGAATCCGGTCCAAGATGAGATGAGTTCCGATGGGATAAGATCCGATCAGATCCGATCCCTTACGGTGGTTGCTAGTCCTATATATAGAGGTCCGGGTCCTCTTCCCAAATATTAGGTGGGAAGGGATCCCACAATGGCCAATTTGAAGGGGGACAGCTAGTACAAGCTATCCTGACAAAAGATGGTCTTCGCCTGCCAAAGGCTCTGGTGGTGACACCGTCTTGGGCTCCACGGTGACTTCCGTCCTGCTGTCCTACTGGTCTTGGTCTTGTTGCACCGATATGGAAACCATTGCCTAATGCCTCGGGACTCCTCACCTGCGCTTGCCTCTTTAGCACCAAAGAGGAAACGAGGACACTGCGCGTGCGCCCTGGCGCCAGTCGTCATGGCTTGCGTCACAGGAACCTCGCGAGGTGTCCCTTGCCTTGATCTCTCCGCCCCTCGCGAGCCAGCCTGGTGAGGCCGCCCCTGAGGAGATCTTGAGTCGTCCGCCTCACGAGGATTGGTCCCTCGCGAGGGTCTTGAGTGTTTGCTGGTGAAGATGGGCCGTACAGGGCCGCTGGTGGAGCCACGTCGCGGGCCACAGGCAGGAAAATCTGGGGACCCCTGTTCCCAGAACGCCAACAACGAACTCTTGTTTGTTGGTCTTCAAAGAAGCAGAATTGTGTGTCTCTCTCCAGTGCTAAATCTGAATACATTGCTGCTGGATCTTGCTGCGCTCAGCTTCTATGGATGAAGCAAACTCTCAAGGACTATGGTATCCATCTGAAGCAAGTACCACTTTACTGCGACAATGAAAGCGCCATCAAGATTGCCAACAACCCAGTTCAGCACTCGAAGACAAAGCACATTGAAATTCATCACCACTTTCTCAGAGATCATGTCATGAAGGAAGATATTGATATCATTCACGTCAGCACTGAAGAGCAATTGGCAGATATCTTCACAAAGCCCTTGGATGAGAAAAGGTTTTGCAAGTTGCGGTGTGAGCTAAATATCTTAGAATCCTCGAATGTCCTGTGATTGGACACACATCCTAATGCTTATGCATGTGATGACTTAGATGTGCAACACACGAAGTAAAGTATATCTTCAATCAATGAAGACACACACTCTGAGTGTGAATACATTAATGCGGAATATGACTTCAGAGCGCCACGATAATTGTGCGCCGTGTCTGGGTTTAATACTTCCTATACGGTGGGTAACGCCACCACAAAATTCTAGTTTGAAGTGTTTCGTTTGACATCGCATTTGCAAAGTCTTCGCATTTGGTTTGTCTTCAACATTGATTTGACTTCATGTTTATCTTCTCAATGTTGACTTGGTCTTATATATAAATATACTTGTGTTCTGTCCTCTACAGCATTCACTTATAGCTATGTTTTCCTGTTTGAATCTTTTCATCTAAGTGAATGTGATCGGACCCTAACCCCTTCTATGCTTCTACCTCAAATTCTATCTATCCAAATCATATGCATTCTGTTGAAACTATCAAAAATCTTCTCTACGTCCTTGTCAGCGGAAGATACAGAGACAAAGGTTGAATCTCTTTTAATGCTATATCCTTATTGCCTGAAACCCGGAGAAGCCGGAACGACCACCCGACAATCCAGGCATGCGTGGGAACATGGAACAACTTACAATGTGTTCCATTCATGCCATGTGTCCTTTAGATGTGAACCGCCAGGGTACCTGCATAATTACGTTGTGATGTCCCTTTCCTTATAAATACTCAACTCACCGTGGTCATTATCTCTTCTTCCACCTCGCACAAACCCTAGCGCCTCCGCTAGCTCGCGACGACGCCGGAGACGAAGCGCTTAGCTGCCGCGACTTCTTCGATGCCATCCTCATGCCGTCCTCGGACCTCGTCCTCTCCACCGCAGCCGTAGGTGTATTCCGCCGCCAAGTTAGGGCGCAGGAGATTGAACTGCTCGGCCTCTCTCTCAACTTCGTCTAGCAGTTCTTCGTGTGGTAATTAAATGTTACTTTTACTTCCCTTTTTGATCCGTCAAATCCATTCACTTCAATCAAAAGTAGTTTCTTCACTTTCATATCTGGATCTGTCCATGTCTGCATCTCATATCATGCCAAGTATATTCACTTATGCTTCACAACTAGTTAGATTCCTCACCTGTACTTATTCATGGATTCGTACAAATCTAGAACCGACTCTCTTCAAATAAGTGAATATCTTCGCACTATGAGGTCAATGTCTTCAAACTGATTTATCTTCAAAATCTTATGAGAATGCATATGACCTCTTCCCCTTCCCTCGCACCTCTAATGCTGTCACAGGTACATGGCCGTGGGAGAATCCCTTGGTTCTCACAGTCTGCAATCGTTTGCAGAATTCTTACAGCAACACATCAATTCTCCTGAAGCCAGTTCCTGTCTGACCTGCAGACGGAAGCCATTCACAGTCTTGAAGCCTTTCATCTTGAATACTATGGCCACTGAGAAATCAACTAGAAAGGGAGGTAGGCAGCGCCGTGGGGATACAGCCAAGGACCTGCCACCAGATCTCTTTGAAATGTACAAGACAGATCCTGAGGAAACCTATGGAGAACGCAAGAACCGAATCCAATGGATTCAAAGATGTTGGGCATAGGAATGGTACATATACATATTTGTAACTGCCGAATATGCTGAAAAGAACGCCATCAAGGTCCCCTGGGGAGATATTGTATACAAAGGTCTTTAGCCCAAGTCCAAGCCCGAAGCCATTGCTCAAGGTTTCTATCCGTGCATGCTCCGAGGGCCACAACCCGAAAACGCCGACCCATCATCTTTGTTGTGGTGTCGTGAAGGCAATCTCTTCAAGTGCAACTTCCAGTTTGCAAAGGAGTCTGCTGTAAAGAACAAGAAGGACCTGGGACTCAATTTCAACCCTGGTCCGTCTGCACCAAGGGTTGATGGCACACGTGATGCCAATCCCAATGAAATCGACCCCTTCTACAACCTCGAAGGCCTCATCACTTACATAACTGTACAGGGGGCTACGGTGGATCACACACTGACGATGCAGATTCTGATGAAGCGCCAGCTCCACCTAAGTCGCAGAAGCCAAAGAAGTCAAAAGCTTCGAAGCCCTCTGCTGCACCAAAAACTTCACACATGAAGCCATTGGACACTGCACCTCCTGAACCCAGTGTGCATTCTGAGGATCTGTCTCGTGTCTCCAAGAAGGCCGAGAAGACAAAGAAAACGAAGAAGCCCAAGAAGATTTCTGGGCATGAACTTACTCCTGCTGCCGTTCTGCGGAACAAAGATGAAACCATTGATCTGTCAAGCGACGAAGATCTTGGTGATGATTCCCTTGAGCAGCTGATCAAGAGCAAGCAAGAGGCAGAGATCTTCAACGATCTGCCCCTCTTTGATGTGGATATTGTGAACCACTTCATCGACGAATAGTTTGATGACCCGAGCCTCAGCATTGATGATCTTCAGCTGCCAGTTGACATCAGCGTCACCTTCCATGGAGCCATTGCTAATGACTTGGCTTTAGCTTAGAAGATTGTCGAGCTGAAGAACAAAAATGATTTTGAGAAGGCACAGTTCAAGAAGCACATGGCAAAGCTCAGTGTGGCTGATGTTCAAAGCTTCAAGAAGATGTTGCATGAGCTCAAGGAAAAGTTTCACAAGAAACGTGAAGAAGCAAAAGGTTCAAGAGAGCGGATGGAACACTTCGCTGAGAAATGTGCTCAAGCACACAATGAGGCTGAGGAGCGCAAGGCTCTGGGGTGTCCTAGTATTGACCCCAGAATGGCTGCCTAACAGAAGAAGAAGTCTGCTGCGACACGCATTGAAGCCCCAAGGCAGGAAGCACCTATCATTGTCTTCCCTACCAGCATGACAGGCTCGAAGCCTAAGGTCCCCTGAGTAGCTTCAGAACTCAAGAAGACAAGGGCTGATGAAGCTGATGCCAGTAAGCGCAAGCACAAGCATGATTCTGATGATGCTCCATCACAGAAGAAACTGAAAAACGCTTCAAAGAAAGAGCATGCTGCGGCCTCTGAGCCACTTGTTGTTGAGCCCATCTCAGTTGCACGTCCTGCCTCCTCCAACCAAGAGCGTCAACTTGTAGTTCACGAGCCTGCTACCACAGAGGCTCCTGAAGATGAAGAAGTACCAGCTGTTGACCCCATCACAGGTGAAGACATTGGTCGTGAAGCCAATGTAGATGATGATGAAGTCCTTCCTCAAATTGAGAACCAACCGGTATCATCGCCTGTTCTCACGAACAGCGAACTCATCAGCATTAGTCGTCCTTTGGCGCCAATTGCTCAGGATGCTTCGTGGGCTGATCGCCCTCAATAAGAGACCCCAAGTAATGAAGACACACCCAGTACTCCACCACCTCAAGTCACCACTCCGGTACTTGACGACGACTACATGGTCCAGACCACTCCATCACCATAGGCGTCGCCCGCATTCTGCAGGCTTCGCAAAGGCCCTAGGCCATAGGTCGCCATGTCGAGCATTCCAGAGGGATAAGTGCAACAAATCTTAATAGCACGCGAAGTGTTTCCTGAAGCCACTCCTACTGTGAATGTCTCTGAGTCTGAAGCCAAAGCTGCTGAAGACATTCCGGCTGCATCAGCTGAAGAAGAAAGAAGAGGAGAAAGAGTTTCCACACCCCCTGTCACTCAAGAAGTTGTTCTTGAGGAGAAAGTGTCAGTGCCCGACCCTCCTGTTACTGAAGAGGAGGTTGAAAACATTGAGGCGGCCACGAACTACACTGCTGAAGCCAATGACGTTGTCATGACTGAAGACAATGTGGTGCCTGAAGCTAATGTTGCAGCTGAAGCTAGTGTGCAACCTGAAGCCACAATCAATTCCGAAGCTGCTGTTCCACCCCCAAGGCCTCACACTATTGAGCATGGCCAACTTGTCACTGTCAGATGGACTGTTCTGGTTCCTCCCACTACCCCCGGACCACAATATGAATACCATGTGGAGCACAAGCCTCAGGTCCAGAAGCCAAAGCCCATACTGCCAAGGTTTCCCGGTGCTGCAACATCACCAGGATCGTTTAGTGTAAGCAGCTTCAGGGCACACAACACATTCTTTGACAGTGCCAAGAACCCGTACTCAAAGCCAAAGATCTCATCTGATCACTTCTGGAGCTTTCCGCAGTGCAATTATTACTCATGTATCTTATACAATCAAGAGCGGATCTTTCCTCACATGCGTCTAGATTGTAAAGCCATTGCTGGACTGCCCTGCTTGGAAGAAGCTCTAGACCATTTCAGAGATGTTGGCCTTCTGTAGTTCGTCACTGACAAAGAGCATTAGAACGAAGAGCTTCTGCTGCAGTTCTATGCTACTCTTCACATTCGTGGCTACAACAGGGATCCGAAGACTTGGGTCCTTGAGTGGATGACAGGTGATGTGCACCATGAAGCCAAAGCTCAAGATACCATCGAGCTTACTTCCCTGCCCACTCCAGGTGAATACTATGAACCTGGTTGTCAGCTACACAGGAATGCATTGGAGAGCATATTTCAAAAGCCTGAGCCCAACATGAGTCAGATGCTAAGCATGATGAAGCCACTGCCACAAGATGCTGAATATCCTAAGGAATTCTTTGTCGAAGACCTCGAGTATCTGCCCCGAACCATTTATCACATTGTAAGGCAAACTCTATGGCTGTCAAACGACATTCTCCTGCAGCCAAGCCTGAAGGCACGATGAAGACATTGGTGTTCTATTTTCTCAATGGCTTCAGCTTCACTGCTTAAGATTTCTTAATCAGGCAACTTGCTGCATCTGGAATTGATCTATTTGCCTGAAGTTTTTTGCTCCATGGGTGATGCGCTTGATCAAGCTTCACTCATCTGTCAACTATCAACCCTCTGCGCACAACCATCTTATCTTCTTACCTGAGGTTTATATGTCTGTCGAAGCCATCTACCCTGAGCCTTCCAAGGAGCCAATTTATCTTCATAATGCTGATCGCCAAAGCTTCTCGCAAGTCGCAACCAATTGAGGGAGTTCTTGGTACAACTCGTGTCTATCCTCTGGCTGGCAATACACGTGCCCCTCATCGTGCGACTACTGAAGCCACTGAAAGCACCATTGCTCAAAGACCGAGAACTTCCTGTGGCCTTGCATCAGAAACAATATAGGCACCATGACTGGCTAAAGCGTCAGATGCAGAGCATCTTGGTGGACGTCAATCATATCAGAAACTTGGCCACCAAGAACTCATTTGTTGCTCATCAAGCCTGTAGGAGGTCCTGGAAGAGTCTCACACTGCTATGCCCTGAAGAAGATCTTTGGAAGATGGCTTCACTAAGAGTTTCAAATTTGACTCCACTCCTCCTTGCCATGCAAGCTGGAGTCGAAATCCACCCATTGAAGATTCTGAGTATTCATCTTCGGCTGCAACTGTTGTTGCGGGAGTCGTCGAAGAAGAAGACAATGCCACTTCACCAGCCATGGCTTCACTGCGTCTCGACACTGCACCAGGCCCCTCTGCACCACCGAACTCCAACGTCGACCCTACACCTTCATCTACTCCTGATGGGAACGAGTAGATGCTCTATGTCTTCAAACCTTTTTGGTCCTTACTGACAAAAGGCGGAGAAGCATATGAGTTGATAGTCTTCAAGCGGGTCCAAATGGGCGGTTGCTATATTTTTTGCTAAGTGGTTACAACTCTCGTTTTTTGATACATTTGGTTCTTTGGGTTGTAACAATTAAATTTGATGGTCGACTGCTACCTTGTCTGCCACTCTGTGATGCGATGATAAATTCCGCATGAAGTCATTCCGCAGACGTCCATTTTTCATTGTGCATGTCATTATCTTCATTTTATCCTTATATGCATGATGAATTGTCTTCATAGGTTGAAGAGGATCTCCACAAGTAAAACCTGCCATGTGCATTTGCATTCAAGAGCCAACTACTTATATGCACATCTTTAGGGGGAGCCTTTTGCCACTTATGAAGACAATGCCCTAAATCTCTAAATTTTCACATACTTTTATCCCCGTTGAAAACTTCAACCTGTTTGTCATCAATCACCAAAAAGGGGGAGATTGTAAGTGCATCTAGTGCCACCCCTAGTTGGTTTTGGAGTATTGACGACAAACTTGGTTGAGGGACTAATGTGTTTGTGAGAATTGCAGGATAACACAGGTAGTAGTCACTCATTGATTTGGTTTACCTACCAGAGATGACCCCTAAAAATGTGTGAAGACATTGAAGACAATGGTGGTATGTGAAGAGATTCACATTGAAGACTATGACATGAGAAGACATCACATGAGGACTATGGATTGCAAAGACATAGTTGTTTCGTAGTTTCCTTTTCTTCTTTGTTGAGTCATAGGAACCACTGTACTGTTAAGTGGGGTCCAAGTGAACAAAGTCAGAGTGACTTAAGTGATGCTCAACCAAATCGTATGTCTTCGAGCGAAGACAATGAGAGCAAATCTTATCCAGAGCTGGATAAGTCAGCTTTACTTGTAGCCCAAGTCAAGCTGCCGCGTGTGTTTGAAATCTAACCGTCGGACACGTGTTAGTTCCTTAGTGACCCAGGGTCATTCCGGACAAATCAAGTCGGGTTGCCTCCTAGCTATAAATAGCCCACCCCCTACACCATAAATCGGTGGTTGCTCAGAGTTAGTGCATGGCTTTTGTCGTTTGAGAGCAACCCACCTCCGAAGCTTTTGAGAGAGAAATCCTTGCGAGGACAAAGCCCTAAACACCCAGAGCCAAAGAGTGTTAGGCATCACTAAAGTCTTTCTGTCTGCGTGATCTGAAGACTTGTTACACTTGAGGACTGTGAATCCTCCAGCCGGTTAGGCATCGCGTTCTGAGCATCCAAGAGTCATTGTGGATCGCCGGTGAACGAAGTCTGTGAAGGCTTGGAAGTCTCCCTTGAAGACTTACTAGAGTGATTGGGTGAGAACTATGTGTCCTTAGCTCAAGGGGAATAAGGTGAAGACATGGTCTTCTGAGTTGAATCTCAACCTCCCTAACCAGACGTACAGTTGTCACAGCAACTGGAACTGGTCCAACAAATCCTTGTCCTCACCAAGCAACTGGTTCTATCCTTTACCTCTCTTTACTTACTGTTTGTCTTCATGAAGTCATTGCCTCCTTGTGTGATCTGATTGACTTCACTGTGTGAAGACTGTTGTTGTTTGGCTTCATACTATCTTTCATCCTGATCCATTCTACCTAGCTGCTGATAGTCTTCGTGCTTTCACTTCATTGCTTACGTGACTATGGCTTGTCCAGTGTAGTCTACCTTCCGCTACATATCAATAGGTTCATTCTATTGTTTGGCTTCAAAAACCCCGTGCTTTGAAGACTTTCATAAAAATCGCCTATTCACCCCCCTCTAGTGGATAACTAGCACTTTCATGGAGTCCGTTTGGTGCTTCGGAGAGGGGATCTTCGTTCTTCGTCATCACCAACCCTTCTCCATCGCCAATTCCATGATGCTCCCTACCGGGAGTGAGTAATTCCTTTGTAGGCTCGCTGGTCGCTGAGGAGTTGGATGAGATTCATCATGTAATCGAGTTAGGTTTGTTAGGGCTTGATCCCTAGTATCCACTATGTTCTTAGATTGATGTTGCTATGACTTTGCCATGCTTAATGCTTGTCACTTTCGGACCGGGTTCCATGATTTCAGGTCTGAACCATTTATGTTATAACCATTATATTCATGTTCTAGATCCGATCTTGCAAGTTATAGTCACCTACTACGTGTTATGATCTGGTAACCCCGAAGTGACAATAACCGGGACTTCTTCCGGTGATTACCGTAGTTTGAGGAGTTCATGTATTCACCATGTGTTAATGCTTTGTTTTGGTTCTCTATTAAAAGGAGGGAGTAGCTTTGAATAATTTTTAAGACCGCCTTTGACTATTGACAAGATTAATAGTACATGACATGCACAATGTGAAAATTATATCATTGAAAGAACCTTTCATAGACGAATTTAACGGTGTGCTTTGTGTAAGTTGCATGTCATATATCATTGCTCTAATATTTGGTCAAAGTTAGCATCGAAAAACGCATTAGGCCCTATATAGATGGAAGGAGGGAGTAGCTTTGAATAGCATTTGTATAGTAAACGGGGCAAGACTCTCTCTTTGTGTGGGGTGAATAGTTTTATTTTTTTGTTTTCTTTTTGGTTGAGGGAAGTGTGAATTGATTTGGTACGTACAAGTACAATATTACTACACGTTAGGCTTGTCCCTAAAATTCAACCCGCGTCTTGTTATATCCCAAAAATTCAGATATCGTGCTCCCAAAACTGGCGCCTTCACAACCCGCGCCTTGCTATCCCGAAATTACAACGCGCGCGAAAACTCCCTCCAGCTGCCAAATCCCGACACGCGAAATCCCCCTTCTAACCCTGAGCCGAAATGGCCGCTAGTTCAAATCGGTGGGGGGTACTTTTGTAACACACCCTACATTTTGGACAAGCGCGTCCCTATGTCATGCTTCACCCCCTCCAATCGCCCCCTTTTCGCCATTCGAAATCCCAGGCCACCATAACCTCTCCGCTCCAGCCGCGAAACCCCACCCTCATTCATCCGACACGTCACCGCTACCCAGCTGGAGCCTCTTCCCCGACGGCGTCGTCCATCGCAACAGCTCGACGTCCCTCGTCCACCTCCCCGGATGAGGATCCGTCGTCCATCTCGCCGTCCCGCCGGTTCAGCCGCCCTGTCCTCCACCTCCAAGGAGTTGGTTCGACGATTGCCTCGTCTATCGCGGCTGCTCCATCCCCACAGCGCCGCCTTAACCTGCTCCACTGGAACTGCAACATCCTCACCGACTCCTCGGACGAAGCCGAGGCCTCCTCGGCACCACCAAAGAGGTTGTACACGCATCGCATCGCACCTTCTCCTAACTCGACCTCCCGGCGCCGACGGTGCTCCATCTCGCACCCCCATGGAGCGGCTACCTTGAAGCCGGCGCCACGGGTGACATCTCCATGGCGGCTCTCCCCTAGTGCGAGCCCCCTTCGGCGGCGGTGTCCATACCAGCCGTATCTACTGTGGCTGCTCCGGCTCTTGCTCGCTTGCGCTGCTGCTCCAGCTCTCGCTCGATCGCTCGCTCGCCCAGCTGCTGCTCCTGCTCTCCACCTCGCTCGTGCTGCTGCTCTGCTCCGATTAAGCCACACTTCAGTTGACTGAATCGACTTTTGGGTCAGTCGATTTTCAGGGGTTGGGGGGGGGGCTTGCCGGAGTTAAGGAAGAACCACCCGCAGCGGGGACGGGGGCTCACCAGAGAGGTACCCCACTATGTATCTTAGGGTTCAGGGTGGGGGCGGGGGGCCTAGAGGGCTGGCCGGGGCGGCAGTGGCGAGTTGTTTCGGGGCGGCGAGGCGGCGCTGGGGCCGGCGGTTCGGCCGGTGGTGGCTGGCGACTCAGGGGGGTGCAGGTTGAAGATGAACTGCATGCCCTCCCTATACTACATGTCAAGTGCCTCTCTGCTACCATTGCGTTCAGTTTCGACAGTAGCATTTAGATTCCACAGTAAATTTCAGTTTCGACAGTTAAGTTCAGAGTCAACAGTTTTTACCTCATCTGTTATAGTCAGGTCGTTTTTGGTGATGTTAATTTTACATCCATTTTACATCATCTATTGGAGATGCTATTAGAATCCCACTTGAGATTGACGATGTCTGTCTTGTGCTGCTTCAGCCTTGACGTCTTACGGCTCACCAGAGCTGCTCCAATGACAGAACGATCCATCACAACAGAGCAGTGCCCTGGACGCCGTATACAGATTCCTCAGATCTTCCTCCACACCTCCGACAGCCACCTCTGCCTCAACTGCTTCAGCGACCAACCCAATGATGCTGAGGCCGACATGGCTACGGCAAAGAGGTTGTACACTTGTTGCATCACTTATTACTATACATTCACGTCGATCCATTAGGGCTATTTTGGTTCAACGGAAAAACGTCGAACCACTGGTTGTTACCATCACTCTAAATTTCTGCATGCTCTCCTTACATAATCTCACCATAATTTTTTCGTATGCATGTCAGATATTGTACACAGTCATGCTGAACATGTAGAGAAAAAGAGAAGAGTTTTGCGCGGCAATACAATGTCATGCAGACATCGCTCCATGGTGGGTTCAATGGCAAACCCTCCCCACCCCTCTCCAGATTGTAATCCAGAGGAAGATATCTGTTCTGAGGCGGATTCAGACGCCGCTGACCACTCCTATTTACCCCCAAGGTGTTTGCTCTACCTTGGCATGATGATGTTAGTCATATCATGCATATGTTGCCTTGCAGTGCCTACTTTTGACATCATATATGTCATCTGCTTAGTTTAGACATGTTCTGTAGTGCCACCTATTTAGTTTCTATATCATATATGGGAATTATGCAGTCTCATGTCTTTTAGCCAGCCATAATATATGTGAAATGTGCAATGCCATCCTGTTTAACCAGGCATCATATATTTGAATGATATCTTGTCCATCCTTTTCTTCATTACATTTCCATTTGTCGACAATGTTTGTACATTAAACTACTCTTCCTGTGAATCAGCCATTTGGGTGGGAGATGGAAAAATCTGGAGTGAAAACAAGGCCTTCAGAGCAGACAGTGCTACCTGTGGAAGCAGATCTCTTGTTGGGTCCCGATAGCTCCTCAGAGATGGATTCAGAGATAGATGACTAGTCCTATTCCCCCACTGAGGTGTATGCTCTAACTTGGCACGGTTATACTCTCATATCATGCATACGGTGTCTTGCATTGCATAGTTTATACATCATATACACAATATTCAACACCATGTTTTAGTTCAGACATCATATTGAATGCCCTCTGTTTAGCATATAAATCACATATGTGAATTAAATGATGCGATCCTGATTACTTATATAACATGTAGGTGAATTATGTCATGCGATCCTGTTTAGTTATTCATCATATCTTTGAATTATGTTATGCTATGCTATCCAGTTTAGATAGACATCATATATGTGAAATTATGTCATGCTATCCATTTTAGTTAAACAATATACATGTCAACTATTTCATGCCCTCTTTTTTCCACTCTATCTATTGCATTTGTCTCTCATACGACATCAAGCTCAACCCAGAAAAATGCGTTTTCGGCGTTCCAGCTGGAAAGCTCTTGGGCTTCATTGTATCCGGTAGAGGAATTGAAGCAAATCCATTCAAGATCCGAGCTCTGTCGCAACTGGATATCCCAAAGGAGCTCAAACAAATACAAAAGTTAACCGAATGCGTGGCGGCTCTAAGCCGCTTTATCTCTCGCTTGGGAGAAAAGGCCCTCCCCCTTTACCGCCTCCTTTGGTGCACCGAACACTTCGAATGGACGGATGCAGCCACGGCCGGACTCGACGAAATAAAAGCCATACTAGCAACAAACCCAGTCCTGGCCGCGCCAAACATTGGCGAACCAATGCTATTATACATTGCAGCAACACATCAGGTTGTAAGCGCAGTGCTCGTCGTCGAACGAGAAGCGGACGGACACAAATTCCCCCTTCAAAAGCCGGTCTATTATGTGTCCACTGTCCTCACTCCCTGAAAATCACGGTACCCGCATTATTAAAAGATCGCGTACGTGGTATTCATGGCATCCCGGAAGCTACGGCACTACTTTCAAGTGTGTTAAATAACAGTAGGCTCGGAAGTACCACTTAACGATATTATAAACAACGGTGACGCAACAGGCCGGATTGCAAAATGGGCCATTGAGCTCCTCCCGTTCGACATAACTTATAAGCCACGGCGAGCCATCAAGTCGCAAGTCTTGCCTGACTTTGTCGCAGAATGGACGGAGGCCGAACTCCCTAAAGAGTACGACACATATTCAAATTGGATCATGCATTTTGACGGCTCCAAGATGTTGGCCGGACTGGGGGCTGGTGTCGTTTTGACGTCCCCCACAGGAGACACAGTTCAATACGTACTCCATATTATGTACACGGACTCCAACAATGCAGCCGAATATGAGGCCCTTTTACATGGTCTCCGGATGGCAGTATCCATGGGCATTCAATGCCTAGAGGTGCGCGGGGACTCAAACCTCGCAATATCCCAAATAAATGGAGACTTCGATGCCAAGGATCCAAAAATGGCAGCTTACCGCAACGCCGTCCTAAAAATGTCAGCTCGGTTCGGGGGGCTTGAATTTCACCATATAGCCCGGGAAAATAATCAGGCGGCAGATGTCCTGGCACGCATCGGCGCAAAACGCGATGTAGTCCCCCCCAACATCTTCTTGGAAAGGCTGTTCAAGCCATCCGTAGTATGGGAAGGGGAGCTGAACAATAACAGCCCGGACCCAACCGCACTGCCCGACATCGAACATTCTAACACAATCGGAGGCTCTGCCAATGAAATAACACCTTCAACCCACGTAATAATGGCCGTCATCGCCCTGTGGACAGAACCATTCCTCGCCTACCTTACTAGGCAGGAACTCCCCAAGGAACAAAATGAGGCACGCTGCATAGTGCGGCGATCCAAAGCCTACAGAGTCCACGAGGGAGAGCTTTATAAGAAAAGCACTACCGGAGTCCTTCAAAGGTGCATCTCCGAAGAGGAGGGGCGGAACATCCTGGCTGAAATTCATGCCGGACTCGGCGGTCATCACGCTGCAGCTCGGTCCCTTGTAAGCAAGGCCTTCCGTACAGGCTTTTATTGGCCGACGGCCTGGGCAGATGCTCAGGACTTAGTCCAACGATGCATCGGTTGCCAGGTCTTTGCAAACCAAAGACATAGGCCACCCACCGCCCTCCAAACTATCCCCATTACTTGGCCCTTCGCGGTCTGGGGGCTTGACATGGTTGGACCCCTTAAAGGCGGAACCCACAAGCAAAATTACTTACTGGTCATGGTGGATAAGTTCACCAAATGGATAGAAGCCAGGCCTGTTAAGACGGCCGAATCCGGACTGGTGATAGACTTTATATCCGGGGTTGTACACCGTTACGGCGTCCCCCATAGCATCATCACTGATAACGACACGAACTTCACGACCGATGACGTAAAACTCTGGTGCAAAAACATGGGCATCAAGCTCGATTATGCTTCCATCTATCACCCACAAACTAACGACCAGGTCGAACGTGCAAATGGTCTTATCATGAGCGGCATCAAACCCGGATTAGTGCGGTCCCTCAAGGAATCTAACACGCACTAGGTAGAGGAGCTCGACTCCTTACTCTGGGGGCTACGGACCACGCCGAATCACACCGCCAGATACACACCATTCTTTATGGTGTACGGCGCAGAGGCAGTTTTGCCTTGCGACATAATTCATGACTCACCTCGAGTGCGCATGTACGAAGAAAGAGAAGCCGAGCTCGATCGGCATGACAATTTGGACGCATTGGAGGAGGAGCGCGACGTGGCAAAAGCCTGTTCCGCATTATATCAACTGCAGACTCGAAGATACCAGAGCAGAGAAGTACGGGCCAAAAATTACAACGTTGGCAAATTAGTTCTACGCCTGCCGGACAAGAAAAAGGACAAACTCAAGCCCAAGTGGGAAGGTCCCCTCATAATTGACCAAGTCCTGACTGGTGGAGCTTACCGCCTGCGAGATGCATCGGATAACCGACTCGAGCCGAACCCATGGAACGCAGCCCGTCTCCGAAGATTCTATGCCTAGCGCCGGACTATGTGTTCGTCTCCTTCCTATGTCCATTTTTTATATATACTGTCTGTCTTACATTTCTCCCCTTCACCCCTTCCTTTCTCTTATAACCTTTAAAGGCTCATCAAATGACGTGCTATTCGCACTCATTAAACCTGGGGGCTTCTTTTAACAGAAGCTTATTTATACGGGCTTCATGCCCAACACATGTGTTACACTTCCGCATGTACCTTTTATTTCACCATTATATGCATCGATATGACTTAAGTTTTGGCCAAGCTGGGTTGCCTGGCTCCTGTGCTTACCCCTACATTCCTGATTATTCGGCTAGGCGGTAAAGGGAGCACCTCTGCGATTGTTACTGCCGGATCAGCCGGATGTGTACCTCAGACTAGGTGAAGCCGAAAGCTAGCGTTCTTAAGGGAATACTCGGTCGGTGACCTAAAAGATGATCTTTTCACTTATTTATTTATGCGCCCCGAGATGCTTTTTTCCTGCATCTTTTTCGCAGAATGGGCATGCACTTTAGGTCATGCCTCCCAGGGAAAGGAACCCCTAACGGAACTATTCTCCCTGGAAGATGTTTCTTACTAACCATGTAATATAACATAACTAGTCGGGCACTTGTCTGTTCACGCACTAATGACCCCTACGCCTGGTCTCCATGCATTCCCCGGTTCTTAAATAGCCTCATGGGAATTCGGACACACTCTGGACCGTCAGGTCCCGAGGCTGAAGCGAAAAGGTCGGCCATGACAAACGATCTACAATCCGGCTAGAAGGCATTATAAATGTCAATTAAATTACATTGTCATTCTGACTGATTGTATTCCTCTTCAATACCATCTAACAGGCTGTCTAATTTACAGTCCTGCTGGGAATACTTTGCGGCCAATTGTCAGGACCCCGATTCCAAGTCACATCGATCTAGCCGGTAACACCTCATATCACTTTGCGGCCTCACGCACGGTAACCCACGGGTGTCGCCTTACCATGGCCCGGGACCGTTTGCGCCTTTTGGCTCATGTATATGATAGTGTCACTAGCATCCATATGACAGAGAACCCGGGCCGACATGGCTAATCGTGAACCCAAAGCGGCACAGACCTATGGAGACAGGCATACATGAATAACATCGAGCATGTCGGTCATCAGCGAGTGATTCCGGGCTGTAGCACTGGGCTAACAGGACTCCGGGAACCCGGGCTGTAGCAGGCTAGGCAGGACTCTGGATGTCACCGCGTGACATTTCCCCGAAGGGACAGACACAGGAACGAAGTGAAACACATGCCGGCCAGTCAAGTGATCTGAGCAGTAGTGCTGGGCTAGCAGGACTCCGGTTAACCGGGCTGTAGCGGACTACTATGGCTCAAGGAAGCACTAGACTACATTTCCCCATAAGAGAGGCTGCCAAGGATAAACAACTAGATTGTCGGATCCCACACATACCAAGCATTTCAATCATACACACAATATGCTCGGTATGTGTAAATACAACATGGCATCACAACATAACTCTACGACTCAAAGTATTTATTCATTAGGCTCCGAGGAGCGAGATATGACAAACATGGGTCTTATGACCCAACATACAGAGCATACAAGCAACAAGCACATGCGGAAGCTTAACTTGTCTGAGTACAGACAACTACAAATGAAGAAGGCTGAGAAGCCTGACTATCTACCAGATCCTGCCGAGGGCACAAGATCGTAGCTGAGGTATCAAGCTAAACGTCGAAGTCCAAGCGAAACTACTAGAGAGACTGAAGTCTCTCTGCAAAACATAAATTTAGCAAACATGAGTACAAATGTACCCAGCAAGACTTAAATCAGAACCAACCACATATGCATCGATATCAACAAAGAGGGTGGTGGAGTTTAACTGCAGCAAGCCAGCTTTGACTCAGTGGCTAACCTGAACTACGACTGCAAGTAACTCTTTTGAGGTGGCGCACACGAGTCCACATATTCACCATTCAATACACCACTATGGATCCACTCCCGTCTCCCTACGTGAAGGCCATCCATAGCACTCACACTTATCTTGCGAGTTTTAGAGTATCCACTTTCACTTGTCTATGAACTGTTATAGGCAACCCAGAAGTCCATTACCGCGGACACGGCTATTCGAATAGATGATGTTAACCCTGCAGGGGTGTACTTCTTCACACACGCTCTCACCACTTACCGTCCTTTACACGACATGTACTCGGCAACCTTCAAGCGGAAGCCCAACGAGGGTGTCGGCCACGGCCTACCTAAACACTCAAGTCTCTAGTCCAGGTTTATCGCCTATCCAGGTTCCATCCGCAGGGAGTCCGGCCGAGGTTTCCACATACGGCCCCGGACGATGTGTACAGGGTTCCGAGACACCAAACGGGCGCCCGGCATGCCCGGCCACAGTGTATCTACCGCATCATAGCCCACCCCTAGGGTCAGCGCTACGCACGGCCGCCAACACATATCCTATAAACACCAGAAACTAGTTGCAACTCCTGGACAGAGGACAAGGGTGATCAAGAAGCCGAGAGGGTCCATTGGTTTCGGGCCCAATGCGTGGTAGTAACTGTTTCATGGATCACAAACACAGAACTCAGTTCCTAAGGACGGTTTCAATGAGACAACCCACCATGTACTCCTACATGGCCTCTCACCCTCTACCTTTACCAAATCGTGTTCACACACTTAGCTCACACACAGTAGGACATGTTCATCACTGTTCCAATTCATCCCCGATGAATCAGACCTGACTCAACTCTAAGCAGTAGCAGGCATGACAAATAAGCATGAATGAGTAGGCACATCAGGGCTCAAACAACTCCTACTCATGCTAGTGGGTTTCATCTATTTACTGTGGCAATGACAGGTCATGCAGAGGAAAGGGGTTCAACTACCGCAACATGTAACAGTTGAATCGTTGTTGTCCTAATGCAGTAAAAGAGAGCAGGAGCGAGAGAGTGGGATTGTATCGGAATGAACAAGGGTGTTTTGCTTGCCTGGCACTTCTGAAGATATCATTGGCTCTTCATCAGTGTCAACGATCACAACATCGGTACAATGTCTATCGAGAGGGGACAACCACCGGCAATAGAGAAGGAACACAATCAATGCAATGCACAACATGATGCATGATAATGACATGGCAATATGTTGTTGATTGAGCTAATGCAACTAGCAACACAATTAAATGAAGTTGGTTTGAATACAAGATTCAAATTCCAACTCCATATATGATTATTTAAATGCCCTTTATTGAATTTTTCCTAAACAGTGGCCTTAAATTGTTCTAACATGCATGAAAATTCCATAAACAGATTCCTTGAATTTTTCTGATAATTTTTCATATATAAATTATTTCATTCTGAGTTATAGATTATTTTCTATGATTTTTTGAAGTTTTGGACATTTTCTAAATTAAATAAATCATTTCTGATTTATTTAAAATCCAGAAAAGCATTTATGACCTCATCACTGCGTCACTATGACGTCATCCAGTCAACAGGACGGGTCCAGGTCAAACCTGACCTGCGGGACCCATTGGTCAGTGACCCTGGGCTAGTTAGGTCGCCGACAGGTGGGCCCGGTCAATGTTGACTAAGTCAAAGTCAAGCTGACACGTGGGGTCCGAAGGATTAGCACTAATTTAAGCAGGATATTTAGACTAACCTAATTAGGCTCGGGGACCCACATGTCAGTGTGTGTTAGGATGGGTAATTAATGGAGATTAACACTAATTACGCCGCCACGTCGGCATGCCGGAGTTTGGCCGGCGGCGACCTCAAGCCGTGGCGAAGTCTGCTCGGGATTGAGCTACAGGTGATGGTTTTGAGCGTGGTTTGCAGCTACGGGACGCTGACACTCGCACGCATCCAATGGTGGAGCCGGTCGGAGCTGGGGTGGCCTGCAGAGGCATCGGCGACGAGCGAGGCGGCGGCCGGAGCTACGGGTTCAAGCGGGGCGAGGCCATAGAGGACGGGAGGGCTAGCTAAGGGGCTCACTGAGCTCCTGAAGATGCTAGGAGCACGGTGCCATGCTCGTTTTCGAGCCTCAGTGGCTGCAGTGACGACGACGACATCGCCGGCACCGTGGAATTCTCGGCCAAGACGGGGCTATGGCCTAGTGGTCGAAAGCGACTAGGGGAGACGGGGGAAATGACTCGGGGGATCACTGTGGTGACGTAGGGATGGCCAGCATGCTCAGGGAAGCGTCGGAGGCAGCGAATCGACCGGCGAAGTCCGGCGAGCAGAAGCGGTGGTGACGAGCTCGAAGACGACGGCATGGTGATCCTCGGCTTGCGTGGCTTGGCGAGGAGGAAGAGGGGCACCAGGCGGAGCTCGGGGGCGCATCGGAGAGGCTCAAAGATGGCTGTGGCCGTGGGGGAGCTCGTCGGTGGCGACAACTGCATTCGGTCGCGCGCGTGAGAGAGAGACGGAGAAGGGGACGAGGGCGAGGGAGAGTGCGAGAGCGTCAAGGGGGTCCAGGGGGGTAGCGTGGCGTCGTAGAGGGAGTCCAGGGCGACGAGGGGGCAGCCAGGCAGGCAGCTGCCGGCGTGGCACGCCGCGGTGCCGTGACTAGCTTCTCCTCTGCCTTCTGGCAGGGGGGTGGCTGGGCTGGGCCGGCTTCAACAGCAGGCCGCACAGGTAGGTGGGCCGAGGTAAGTGCCAGGTTAGTCCCTCTCTCTCTCTCTTTTATGTAGTTTCTGTTTTCTATTTATGTTATTTTGTTTTGATTTAGTTTATAACCCAAACCATTTTAATAAATCCTGAAAATAATTGTGGCCATTAAATGAATTATTGCAGATGCCCTTAACTATTTTCAGAATTATTGGAGCATTTAAAAATATTAATAGTATTTAAAGGCCCCAATTCAAATACAATATGGGTTATTCAAAAATCTAGAATGGCCTAAAAGTATGTGCATCATTTTTGGCAAAGGTTTTCACCTTTATCAAAAATAATGAACTTTTCTAAAGGGCATTCTGGGTTCATTGAAAATATTTTTATTTTGATCCTAATTGCATTTCATTTAGTGCTAGGGCTTGTCATCGCCATTTCAAATTTTCTGAGTAAAGTAGACATGATGCAACACCATATGTTAGCACTAGGCATTACCAGAACTTGGGATGTGACAACTCACCCCCACTAAAACAAGAATCTCGTCCCGAGATTCAGAAGTGGAGTAAGAAGACAGAGGGGTCACAAAACTATCACAGTCTTCTCGATCGAACTGTCCTTCTCGAAGATACCGATATATTGCATCACATTGCTCTTGACGTCTTTGTCTTCGAGATCTTCATCCAACACGATGAAGAGGGAAGGAAACTCTACAGAAAATGATCTTCTCAAAGATCGAGCAACTTAAGATCAACTCATGGAGTGAGACATTGGAACATCTCTTGAGCTGAGACACTAAACACACATCGAGAGAGATGGAAGGTAATAGATGACAAGGGTTCAAATTGGTAGGAACAATTCCACGCTAGAGTAGGATGGTGCATGGTTTCAAAGTAGCGAGGAGATAATTGCCATGATTCCATAATGGGGCACCTTAGGGAAAAATGACTCATAGAGCATTTCCCTTAAGTGGCAAAAAGAATTACTTTTGATACAAAGATCATTGAAACTCTCTATACCAGCCTGAGGTAATCACAATCGATCGTTGGAAGGGGTTCGAAAGAATGGCATACTCCGACTAGGATGGATGATGTGGACTATCTTGTTGAAGACAACGCAATGGATGATTTTTGCTTATCATCAGAAATGGATGAGACCCATGGTAAGTTCACTTTTGAAGATGATCCTGAACAACAACTACTGAGGTGTAAACTGGGAACAAAATGCAAATGTTGGGAATGATTCTAGTAACTGGGGAGAAGGTTCACCGGCAAAGGTGATTCCACCAATTGGATGGCTATCGAACAACTGAGAGAACGGAGGCACATTCCAGTTAACGACAACATCAGAACCTAGTGCCTGAGCGTGCTCTCAAGAACTTGAGCATTTCCATACTCATCAAGGTCTTACCAACATCTGTGCCGAGGATCCTGGCAACACATCTTATTGCCATGATGAATAGTGATGGACAATGCGGGTGCAAAGGAAGATAACACTTTCTCAGATTTCACCTTAGCGAGGCCAAGGGATCATAATCTGGATGATTGACCGAGAGACATTTAGCGCTCCGCTTCTAATGCTCTCCTTGATGTGCTAGCCTAACCATTCTTTGAAATGGTTTGGTATCTAGAACATCAAGTAGCAGGTCGGACTTCGGAAACACAAAAATCCATAAGGAACTACTATTGGAATAAATTCTACGAAATCCTTATGGGGAGGTGGCCAACTTGCTCAATCAAGATACTACAATAATAGGTCTTCCGGCTGGGTGTGTTGGTCACGACATCCACTTTACCGGGTTACAGAGAGATCAATATTATAGCTCTTGGGAAAACGTCCCAACCATCACATCTGCTTGAGATTCAGATCTGATTGGTGTCAGGATATTCCAGACTCATCGAGTCTGGAAAGAAAATGAAAGTTTGCAACACAAATTGACGAGATGACATTGCGAGATTCTCAGGAAATGGACTATGGTAGTAAGCTCCAAAACATGAGCTGGTTCTTCTAAACACATGCGAACATGTTGTCCCAGACAAGCATGATCACATAGTAGTCTTACAATGAAACACTGCCAAGTCCTAGTTGGGAACCATCATCAAGGATATCAAAGTCCTTGCATAAGTCATATGATTAGCTCTTATGAAGAAACTTCTTTTCCCTGAACAAATCAGCCAGTGGCTTGGTGTGATAGGGAATACAAATGGAATGGAGGTAGCGAGCCTGTCAAACCATAGCATACTTCGCACATGCATGACTGACTTGGGATGGTACCAGAGGAAACAAAAACAACCTTTCTCGAACTCACGGCGGCAAATTGCATCGTTTGCACGTGAACTTAGAGGAGGTCACTACTTTCATCCAAACATATTCTACATGAACGGGGCATGAAGAAAATGCTTACACAAGTTTTCAACACTAGCTGGATGTTCAACACAAATCATGGAGGAGACAAAATGCTGTTGATGGGCTCAACAGCAACTCATCGGAATTTCCATATCACTGGACTTCCACCATCATGTGAACACGGTGATAGCATTGGTCAGCCCAAAATATGTAATGGTGTATGCTCGAGGGATCAACCACGAGTAAGGCAACATTACGAACATCGTTGGTTCTGATTTGACTTGACGATAGCTCATACTCAAGTCAAAGTTTTGACAAGGCAATAGATCCAACAACTGATCACGAGGACCAATCGATGGAGATATCATCTTTCTTCATCCCACACACACAAAAAGATATCCCTTAACATGAACTAAGTCAGACAAGCTTTATCTTCCAACTCTCCAAGTTGTTGTTTAGCTCAACCAACTAGCTCAGGGATATCCAACACAGATTCTTGGAGAAGGGGTGATTTATAAGAAAACCCATTTAATCACGAACTCAACATACCGGTCAGGTGACAACCAGGTAATACTTCCGAGAAGATCTTCGGAAAATCATGAACCACCGATATGTTACTAAACTCGAGAACAATCTTGCTTTTCAGGGCAAGACGATATGATCAACTAAGCAAGGATAGACACAGTCCCAACTCTTGATCGAAGAGTGTACCAGGAAAATGGACTAGGTAGCACGATCAATCTTAGAATGATGATTCAATAACCAACACGCTAAGAATGAGAATATTGTCCATTAACTACTAAGCAACGGAGTTGCTAGGAGTATTGATTTCACACATAACGACTCACTTGCCGGCATTCCGGTTACAATAACACGGGAACCGAGGAATGAACAATGATGGCAAGAAGTATCACTGCGTCAAGAATTCATAAGAGAAGGTGCAAATCTCATGACGCTCCTGACATAAAGTGGGTAATACTTCAGGGTAGAACAGAACCAAAAGCTGGGTTGCATTTTGATCTGCGGAAGACAACTACTTTGACCCAATCTTAGAAATGGATGAGGTACTGGAGTTTGTTTCTCCTAGTCATTCTGAAATAGAACGGCTTGACGAACCACAAGAATACTAGGCATCGATGAACACAAATGCACATGTACTCTTGGCTATCAACTGATAGAGGATGGTCGGGATACAACTGAAGAGGAACCACTCAAGGAACATATAATTTTCTGGGTTGTGGACGCATAGATTAGTATGTCGAACAAGTTCAACAGGTTTCTTCCGGATAATCCATGCAGAAAGGTAGGACTAGCAGATTCACAATTCTTGGATGGAGAACCCATTAAGAGCACTCTTATTGTGATCTTTTGGTTCAAAGAACTTCTGCCTTAATGGTTCATGGTATTTGGAATAAGGAAATACCTCGGACCTCGAGGACTATCGCAAAGGTTACTAATATCCTAAAGGAACTAGCAACACTATCAACACGAGATAAGTAGAGTGAATTTTGGGCCAAGAACCCAGGAATAGAATGCGTACTAACTAAACAGCATCACGGGATGCTTTCAAGAATGGTGGCCAGAATCATCACACTGGCGATGCAAAGCATTGCTAGATTACCAGGTGATACTCTAGACACCTAGGGTCATAATAATAGCTCCAACATAAATGCCGAGGCAGTGGAGTACCTCAATAGACGAATTAGTGTGATTAATCTGGCCCAAATGGACACCAGGAACAGGAGGAAGGGGTTTGCAAATGCATCAGACTATTTAGAAACCTGGAATGACTCGGACTGCATAACAGCTGTAAATGCTCAAAAAGATTTGAGACATCCTGCAAAATAGTGGCGTAACCACTTAACATCATCATATCAAGGGTCTGATTTGACTGACAACATACTAAAAGTAGTAGAAACTGAACTGAAACTCGAATCCAACAATCCTATAAGTCTACGGATTAGTAACACGTCATCCTGATAGATAGATGAGAAGGCCTAGTTCTTAATCCCCGTAGAAGAGAGGAGGATGACTCAGATCAGAAGGCATAAGATATAAGGAGTAAAAAGAGCCATACGTTCCCTTCCACAATCAATTCCCTTACATAACTAAAGCATTTCTAGACACGACTTCGACCAGTTGGCTTGGTAATCCTACAGGCAGTCAGGCTCTGATACCAATGCTGTCAGGACCCCGATTCCAAGTCATATCGATCTAGCCGGTAACACCTCATATCACTTTGCGGCCTCATGCACGTTAACCCATGGGTGTCGCCTTACCATGGCCCGGGACCGTTTGCGCCTTTTGGCTCACGTATATGATAGTGTCGCTAGCATCCATATGACAGAGAACCCGGACCGACATGGCTAGTCGTGAACCCAAAGCGGCACAGACCTATGGAGACAGGCATACATGAATCACATCGAGCATGTCGGTCATCAGCGAGTGATTCCGGGCTGTAGCACTGGGCTAATAGGACTCCGGGAACCCAGGCTGTAGCAGGCTAGCAGGACTCCGGATGTCACCGTGTGACATTTCCCCGAAGGGACAGACACAGGAACGAAGTGAAACACATGCCGGCCAGTCAAGTGATCTGAGCAGTAGTGCTGGGCTAGCAGGACTACGGTTAACCAGGCTGTAGCGGACTACTATGGCTCAAGGAAGAACTAGACTACATTTCCCCATAAGAGAGGCTGCCAAGGATAAACAACTAGATTGTCGGATCCCACACATACCAAGCATTTCAATCATACACACAATATGCTCGGTATGTGTAAATACAACATGGCATCACAACATAACTCTACGACTCAAAGTATTTATTCATTAGGCTCCGAGGAGCGAGATATGACAAACATGGGTCTTATGACCCAACATACAGAGCATACAAGCAACAAGCACATGCGGAAGCTTAACTTGTCTGAGTACAGACAACTACAAATGAAGAAGGCTGAGAAGCCTGACTATCTACCAGATCCTGCCGAGGGCACAAGATCGTAGCTGAGGTATCAAGCTAAACGTCGAAGTCCACGCGAAACTACTAGTGAGACTGAAGTCTCTCTGCAAAACATAAATTTAGCAAACGTGAACACAAATGTACCCAGCAATACCTACATCAGAACTAACCATATATGCATCGGTATCAACAAAGAGGGTGGTGGAGTTTAACTGCAGCAAGCCAGCTTTGACTCAGTGGCTAACCTGAACTACTACTGCAAATAACTCTTTTGAGGTGGCGCACACGAGTCCACATATTCACCATTCAATACACCACTATGGATCCACTCCCGTCTCCCTACGTGAAGGCCATCCATAGCACTCACACTTATCTTGCGAGTTTTAGAGTATCCACTTTCACTTGTCTATGAACTGTTATAGGCAACCCAGAAGTCCATTACCGCGAACACGGCTATTCGAATAGACGATGTTAACCCTGCAGGGGTGTACTTCTTCACACACGCTCTCACCACTTACCGTCGTTTACACGACATGTACTCAGCAACCTTCAAGCGGAAGCCCAACGAGGGTGTCGGCCACGGCCTACCTAAACACTCAAGTCTCTAGTCCAGGTTTATCGCCTATCCAGGTTCCATCCGCAGGGAGTCCGGCCGAGGTTTCCACATACGGCCCCGGACGATGTGTACAGGGTTCCGAGACACCAAACGGGCGCCCGACATGCCCGACCACGATGTATCTACCGCATCATAGCCCACCCCTAGGGTCAGCGCTACGCACGGCCGCCAACACATATCCTATAAACACCAGAAACTAGTTGCAACTCCTGGACAGAGGACAAGGGTGATCAAGAAGCCGAGAGGGTCCATTGGTTTCGGGCCCAATGCGTGGTAGTAACTGTTTCATGGATCACAAACACAGAACTCAGTTCCTAAGGACGGTTTCAATGAGACAACCCACCATGTACTCCTACATGGCCTCTCACCTCTACCTTTACCAAATCGTGTTCACACACTTAGCTCACACACAGTAGGACATGTTCATCACTGTTCCAATTCATCCCCGATGAATCAGACCTGACTCAACTCTAAGCAGTAGCAGGCATGACAAATAAGCATGAATGAGTAGGCACATCAGGGCTCAAACAACTCCTACTCATGCTAGCGGGTTTCATCTATTTACTGTGGCAATGACAGGTCATGCAGAGGAAAGGGGTTCAACTACCGCGACATGTAACAGTTGAATCGTTGTTGTCCTAATGCAGTAAAAGAGAGCAGGAGCGAGAGAGTGGGATTGTATCGGAATGAACAAGGGTGTTTTGCTTGCCTGGCACTTCTGAAGATATCATTGGGTCTTCATCAGTGTCAACGATCACAGCATCGGTACAACGTCTATCGAGAGGGGACAACCACCGTCAATAGAGAAGGAACACAATCAATGCAATGCACAACATGATGCATGATAATGACATGGCAATATGTTGTTGATTGAGCTAATGCAACTAGCAACACAATTAAATGAAGTTGGTTTGAATACAAGATTCAAATTCCAACTCCATATATGATTATTTAAATGCCCTTTATTGAATTTGTCCTCAATAGTGGCCTTAAATTGTTCTAACATGCATGAAAATGCCATAAACAGATTCCTTGAATTTTTCTGATAATTTTTCATATATAAATTATTTCATTCTGAGTTATAGATTATTTTCTATGATTTTTGAAGTTTTGGACATTTTCTAAATTAAATAAATCATTTCTGATTTATTTAAAATCCAGAAAAGCATTTATGACCTCATCACTGCGTCACTATGACGTCATCCAGTCAACAGGACGGGTCCAGGTCAAACCTGACCTGCGGGACCCATTGGTCAGTGACCCTGGGCTAGTTAGGTCGCCGACAGGTGGGCCCGGTCAATGTTGACTAAGTCAAAGTCAAGCTGACACGTGGGGTCCGAAGGATTAGCACTAATTTAAGCAGGATATTTAGACTAACCTAATTAGGCTCGGGGACCCACATGTCAGTGTGTGTTAGGATGGGTAATTAATGGAGATTAACACTAATTACGCCGCCACGTCGGCATGCCGGAGTTTGGCCGGCGGCGACCTCAAGCCGTGGCGAAGTCTGCTCGGGATTGAGCTACAGGTGATGGTTTTGAGCGTGGTTTGCAGCTACGGGACGCTGACACTCGCACGCATCCAATGGTGGAGCCGGTCGGAGCTGGGGTGGCCTGCAGAGGCATCGGCGACGAGCGAGGCGGCGGCCGGAGCTACGGGTTCAAGCGGGGCGAGGCCATAGAGGACGGGAGGGCTAGCTAAGGGGCTCACTGAGCTCCTGAAGATGCTAGGAGCACGGTGCCATGCTCGTTTTCGAGCCTCAGTGGCTGCAGTGACGACGACGACATCGCCGGCACCGTGGAATTCTCGGCCAAGACGGGGCTATGGCCTAGTGGTCGAAAGCGACTAGGGGAGACGGGGGAAATGACTCGGGGGATCACTGTGGTGACGTAGGGATGGCCAGCATGCTCAGGGAAGCGTCGGAGGCAGCGAATCGACCGGCGAAGTCCGGCGAGCAGAAGCGGTGGTGACGAGCTCGAAGACGACGGCATGGTGATCCTCGGCTTGCGTGGCTTGGCGAGGAGGAAGAGGGGCACCAGGCGGAGCTCGGGGGCGCATCGGAGAGGCTCAAAGATGGCTGTGGCCGTGGGGGAGCTCGTCGGTGGCGACAACTGCATTCGGTCGCGCGCGTGAGAGAGAGACGGAGAAGGGGACGAGGGCGAGGGAGAGTGCGAGAGCGTCAAGGGGGTCCAGGGGGGTAGCGTGGCGTCGTAGAGGGAGTCCAGGGCGACGAGGGGGCAGCCAGGCAGGCAGCTGCCGGCGTGGCACGCCGCGGTGCCGTGACTAGCTTCTCCTCTGCCTTCTGGCAGGGGGGTGGCTGGGCTGGGCCGGCTTCAACAGCAGGCCGCACAGGTAGGTGGGCCGAGGTAAGTGCCAGGTTAGTCCCTCTCTCTCTCTCTTTTATGTAGTTTCTGTTTTCTATTTATGTTATTTTGTTTTGATTTAGTTTATAACCCAAACCATTTTAATAAATCCTGAAAATAATTGTGGCCATTAAATGAATTATTGCAGATGCCCTTAACTATTTTCAGAATTATTGGAGCATTTAAAAATATTAATAGTATTTAAAGGCCCCAATTCAAATACAATATGGGTTATTCAAAAATCCAGAATGGCCTAAAAGTATGTGCATCATTTTTGGCAGAGGTTTTCACCTTTATCAAAAATAATGAACTTTTCTAAAGGGCATTCTGGGTTCATTGAAAATATTTTTATTTTGATCCTAATTGCATTTCATTTAGTGCTAGGGCTTGTCATCCCCGTTTCAAATTTTTGGAGTAAAGTAGACATGATGCAACACCATATGTTAGCACTAGGCATTACCAGAACTTGGGATGTGACACCAATTCTACTTGGCTGTATACTAAGCTTATAGGGATCTCCTTCCCATCGGGCCCCACAGGACCGACCTCGGCCATGTGGTTGGGGTCAGCCTTTATGTATCGCGTCTTCACCATAGCCCAGGCCTCCCTAGAACCTTGATGGCAGGCCGATATCTTCCACAATCGGAAGCTCCGCCGTGCTCCCTTTAGCTTCTCCGCAAGCTCTCCAAGACCTTCGGGCATGGAGATGGATGGCCACAGGGCCTGGGCGACGCCTTGCATCACCTGCCGAACTCGATCGAGCAGTTGCGAGAGCTTGGGAAGAAGGTCACCCGTAGAACCGGGCATCTCCTCTCCAGGACAACCTGTTAGCACACCTACAGACATTGCTCTGTTAGTCGACTTCCCCGCCGAACTTTCTTTCAAAGGTTCGTTCAAGCACTTACTAAATATGCCGCGCCGAAGCCGCTGATTCTCCTTAACGGAGTCTGACAGCTGGGCACGAACATCTTTCAGCTCAACGCCCAGCTTGGTGCTGGCATCTTGGAGATCGTTCTTCTCCCGCCTCACCTTTGTGAGCACCTTCTCACCAGCCTTTAACTGGCGCAGGAGGTGTTGCCTTTCTGGATTCAATCCGGCGCCATCTGCAATTTCATTTGTCAGATTCGCACCCATGCCATGCTTCGCAAAATACTTATCTTTCAAAGTGTATATTACCAGAGGGGGTCTCCTTGGGATCCCCTGCCACGGCTAGTGTGGCCTCAAGTTGGGCTTTGCACTCTTCCAGCTCCTTGGACAGTAGGGAATTCTTTTCTGTAAGAACCTGCATAACAAATTATCCTTAAATCAGTTATTCTAACTGTTTCAAGTCTCGAGGGCTACTGGTATATATATATATATAATTACCAAAATTTTCTTACCAGTATGTCTTTTACATATTGCTCTGTGGCTCTGGCTAGACCATTTTGAGCGGCACGGAGGTACGCATCTCCCGAGTTGAAGGCATCTAACGCCCCTTGGGAGAAACAAGAGTCGCGAAGAATTGTCCGGCGACGCCTGTGGTTCATGGCACTCTCCACCTCAGAGTTGGTGGCAGACAACCCGTCCACATCCTCCGTCGGAGGAGCGTCTGGCGCGCGCCTTGCGTTCGCCTCCGCCTCCGGACCAGGCTTTGGAGCCTGGCTGGTGGAGGCGCGATTGGCAGCCTCTCCGGATATAGTCCAGCGAGGTCTCTTTGTCCTGAAGAGAGCACGAGTGTCAATGTGCCTCGAAGGTATAACACCTGGGATAAGGGGGCACGCCATACCTTTGCGCTAACGCCTCAGTCCGGACTGCACTTCTTTTCTGCCCACGGGGCCCTGCGGCCCCTCGTTGGCTTTTCACCGCAGGTTCGGCCTTCCGCCTCAAAAACCTCCCCTGCAAAGTTCGGTTGTAATCAGGAAGCTGAAAACACGAGAGGGCGGACACCTATTTGGGGTACTGGGACTTCAATTTCAGTGACCTGGGAGGCCGGGATTAGCCCTGGGTAATCGGCCGTAATGGCCACCAAGGCGTTGTCCTTGCTCAATTGATGGAACACTCCATCAATCAGCTCCACAGATATGTCCGGATCCTCTTGAGAGGCCGTGTCGAGGGACCGTCCTGGGTCCTTGGGTTGTGAAGGAGGGCTGCTTATTTCCTTAACAGCCCGACGCAGTTCCTGTGTTGAAGTCATCAGACTGAATATTTAGCAATGGGAATACAAAACGGATGGGCAAGTAAATGCGACCGCTTACCCAGCTTAGGGGATTGTGCATAGATAATCCACCCTGTGGGTTGACGCGGAGAAATTCTTCTTCTTCTCCCTTATACAAAGTGGACAAGATCTTTAGTAGAGCGGCAGCTGAATCCGGCCCCTTATGGCCGTAGCGGGTGGCGTCGTCCTCTCCGTTGAAGTCCCACATGGGGTGGCTTCTATACTGAAGCGGCTGCATCCCCCACATGATGCATTCAGCCATAACCCCGATCATGGTTAGTCTAGAATGGGCTAACAATCTTATTCGGCCCATCAGGTAAATGATGTCCCTGTCACTTTCCCTCTGAGGGCTCCGTGGACGCCAGCTTAGGCGCTTCTTTAAGGGAGCACTGTCGAATTCAGGGAGGCTGATTTGGACAGGATCCGACAGCGGGACGTCTTCTATATAAAACCATTCCAAGGGCCAGTCTTCGGACGCCTTCTTTGGGGTTCCGGACAGATATCCGGTCCCGGCGATGCGCCACACTTCGGCTCCGCCCACTTGATACATTAACCCCTCCTTAGAGCGGGGCACAAGGCAGAATAACCTTTTCCATAGCCCGAAATGAGCCTCGACACCCAAAAATAGCTCGCAGAGGGCTACGAAGCCCGTGATATGCAATACGAAGGCAGGCGTGAGATTGTTTAGCTGGAGGCCGTAGAACTCCAGCAGCCCCCGTAGAAATGGATGGATTGGAAACCCGATCCCCCTTATTAAATAAGGGACAAGGCATACCCTCTCTCCTTTGGAGGGATTGGGGGCACTCTCCGCTTGCTTTCTGCCGTTATAGATGGCAAGACCGGCTCGAACCGGGATCATATAGGCCAGGGGGAGAAATCCCTTGGCCTGGAGCGTCACTAGCTCGCTATGCGGGATGGAGCATCTCTCCCAATATCCAGGCTGAGGGCTGGAAGGGCTAAAGGAGGAGTTGCGCTGGCTGGCCATGGTGGAATGGACGTTTGTCGGATGCGCTCTGATGAACACTCGCGAAGGGGGGAAGATGTGGTTTGGATCTAAATCCTCGTCCCCTTAAATAGGGCAGCTCATTTACGCGGTTAGGGGTGTGAATGTAAAAACACTCAGACTTTTCATATTCGTTTGACACGTGGGAAATAGCCATTATTGGGCGTAGAAGCCAAGGAGCGCAATATCTACAAGAAACCAGACTTTATTCAACAGGTACATGGAATTTGGAGGAGAACCCGCCTTGCAATGCCGAAGACAATCTGCGCGCCAGACTCATCGTCATTGAAGCCTGGTTCTGGGGCTACTGAGGGAGTCCTGGATTAGGGGGTGTTCGGATAGCCGGACTATACCTTCAGCCGGACTCCTGGACTGTGAAGATACAAGATTGAAGACTTTGTCCCATGTCTGAAAGGGACTTTCCTTGGCGTGGAAGGCAAGCTTGGCGATACGGATATGCAGATCTCCTACCATTGTAACCAACTTTGTGTAACCCTAACCCTCTCCAGTGTCTATATAAACCGGAGGGTTTTAGTCCGTAGGACAACATACAGAACAACAATCATACCATAGGCTAGCTTCTAGGGTTTAGGCTCTCCGATATCGTGGTAGATCAACTCTTGTACTACCCATATCGTCAATATTAATCAAGCAGGACGTAGGGTTTTACCTCCATCGAGAGGGCCCGAACCTAGGTAAAACTTCGTGTCCCTTGCCTCCTGTTACCATCCGGCCTAGACGCATAGTTCGGGATCCCCTACCCGAGATCCGCCGGTTTTGACACCGACAATGTGGCTATGGTAAGCAGACGTAACTACATAGGAAGATCAATCACCCTTTGTTAGAGAAAGGAGAGACATAACTTGTGAGGTACGTCGATTGATGGGGGGTAGTTAAAGTCGATCTAGGTATATGTTGGGAGATCGATCGGTATACATGCATGTGTGAGTTAGAAGCAAATGAGGCACGAGGAGATGGATAGAGAGAGAGGGATGCATGTAGGAGGTGGTATGAGAGGCATACTATATCGAGGGGGGAGGAGTGTGCGAGTACGAGAATGATGAAATGAGTGGTGGGAGTGAGGCATGGACGGTGACAAGAGAAGAGGGGAAGCGTGTGTTTGTGCTAGGCACACCTGGCTAGAGAGGCATATCGATCGATGTTTGCCGTAAAGAAGGAGCTGGGGGGCCTACACACACCATGGGTGAACGACCTAAAGTGAAAAGATGAATTTGCGTGATGGAGCTAGAGAATGCCGAGGGAGGGTGAGAGGGAAGCGGGAGTGTGCATGCACAAGAGAAAGTTAGCGCTAGCTACAAAGATAAGAGGGTTGTGTGGGTGTAAAAGACGAACAGAGATCATATATACTTCATTATAAAAAGCGAATTCAGATATTTGAAGAATTTATCATAGTGTTTCAAACCGACGCATGTGTGAATATATATAACGATGATACACATGGTGTGGTTATGAACATGTTATACCACATTTAATATATTTTATCTCTACTCTTATAAAAAACGGAATTGTTGATGATGGTGTGCCTGCCATCCTGCATTATAGGCCGTCCGATTTATATCTGGCGGATAGCAAGGAAACTATGATGGTTGAAGTTGGCAACAATCATGATTGTAGATTCTTATTGAAATAGAGAAACAAATTCAAATTTAGTTCGAATTGCAGCGGTAGTATAGACATTTGGAATGCACTAAAATGTTGGAATGAGTAGGTTACATGCATTATACAGCAAGCGAAAAAATTTAATCGGACATAACATGGATTCATACTCCCTCCTTCCATCTATATAGGGTGTAATGAGATTTTTAAAACCGCCTTTGACTATTTACAAGATTAATAGTACATGACATGCACAATGTGAAAATTATATCATTGAAAGAACCTTTCACAGACGAATTTAACGGTGTGCTTTGTGTAAGTTGCATGTCATATATCATTGCTCTAATATTTGGTCAAAGTTAGCATCGAAAAACTCATTAGGCCCTATACAGATGGAAGGAGGGTGTAGCTTTGAATAGCATTTGTATAGTAAAACGGGGCAAGACTCTCTCTTTGTGTGGGGTGAATAGTTTTATTTTTTGTTTTATTTTTGGTTGAGGGAAGTGTGAATTGATTTGGTACGTACAAGTACAATATTACTACACGTTAGGCTTGTCCCTAAAATTTAACCCGCATCTTGTTATATCCCAAAAATTCAGATATCGTGCTCCCAAAACTGGCGCCTTCACAACCCGCGCCTTGCTATCCCAAAATTACAACGCGCGCGAAAACTCCCTCCAGCTGCCAAATCCCGACACGTGAAATCCCCCTTCTAACCCTGAGCTGAAAGGACCGCTAGTTCAAATCAGTGGGGGGTACTTTTGTAACACACCCTACATTTTGGACAAGCGCGTCCCTATGTCATGCTTCACCCCCTCCAATCGCCCCCTTTTCGCCATTCAAAATCCCAGGCCGCCATAACCTCTCCGCTCTAGCCGCGAAACCCCACCCTCATTCGTCCGACACGTCACCGCTACCCAGCTGGAGCCTCTTCCCCGACGGCGTCGTCCATCGCAACAGCTCGACGTCCCTCGTCCACCTCCCCGGATGAGGATCCATCGTCCATCTCGCCGTCCCGCCGGTTCAGCCGCCCCGCCGGTTCAGCCGCCCCGTCCTCCACCTCCAAGGAGTTGCTTCGACGATCGCCTCGTCTATCGCGGCTGCTCCATCCCCACAGCACCGCCTTAACCTGCTCCACTGGAACCGCAACATCCTCACCGACTCCTCGGACGAAGCCGAGGCCTCCTCGGCACCACCAAAGAGGTTGTACACTCATCGCATCGCACCTTCTCCTTAACTCGACCTCCCAGTGCCGACGGTGCTCCATCTCGCACCCCCATGGAGTGGCTACCTTGAAGCCGGCGCCACGGGTGACATCTCCATGGCGGCTCTCCCCTAGTGCGAGCCCCCTTCGGCGGCGGTGTCCATACCAGCCGTATCTACTGCGGCTGCTCCAGCTCTCGCTCGCTTGCGCTGCTGCTGCTGCTGCTGCTCCGGCTCTCGCTCGATCGCTCGCTCGCCCAGCTGCTGCTGCTGCTCTCTACCTCGCTCGTGCTGCTGCTCTGCTCCGATTAAGCCACACTTCAGTTGACTGAATCGACTTTTGGGCCAGTCGATTTTCAGGGGTTGGGGGGGGGGCTCGCCGGAGTTAAGGAAAAACCACCCACAGCGGGGACGGGGGCTCACCGGAGAGGTACCCCACTATCTATCTTAGGGTTCAGGGTGGGGGCGGGGGGCCTAGAGGGCTGGCTGGGGCGGCAGTGGCGAGTTGTTTCGGGGCGGTGAGGTGGCGCTGGGGCCGGCGGTTCGGCCGGTGGTGGCTGGCGACTCAGGGGGGTGCAGGTTGAAGATGAACTGCATGCCCTCCCTATACTACATGTCAAGTGCCTCTCTGCTACCATTGCGTTCAGTTTCGACAGTAGCATTTAGATTCCACAGTAAATTTCAGTTTCGACAGTTAAGTTCAGAGTCAACAGTTTTTACCTCATCTGTTAAAGTCAGGTGGTTTTTGGTGATGTTAATTTTACATCCATTTTACATCATCTATTGGAGATGCTATTAGAATCCCACTTGAGATTGACGATGTCTGTCTTGTGCTGCTTCAGCCTTGACGTCTTGCGGCTCACTAGAGCTGCTCCAATGACAGAACGATCCATCACAACAGAGCAGTGCCCTGGACGCCGTCTACAGATTCCTCAGATCTTCCTCCACACCTCCGACAGCCACCTCTGCCTCAACTGCTTCAGCGACCAACCCAATGATGCTGAGGTCGACACGGCTATGGCAAAGAGGTTGTACACTTGTTGCATCACTTATTACTATACATTCACGTCGATCCATTAGGGCTATTTTGGTTCAATGGAAAAACGTCGATCCACTGGTTGTTACCATCACTCTAAATTTCTGCATGCTCTCCTTACATAATCTCACCATATTTTTTTCGTATGCATGTCAGATATTGTACACAGTCATGCTGAACATGTAGAGAAAAAGAGAAGAGTTTTGCGTGACAATACAATGTTCATGCAGACATCGCCCCATGGTGGGTTCAATGGCAAACCCTCCCCACCCCTCTCCAGATTGTAATCCAGAGGAAGATATCTGTTCTGAGGCGGATTCGGACGCCGCTGACCACTCCTATTTACCCCCCAAGGTGTTTGCTCTACCTGGCATGATGATGTTAGTCATATCATGCATATGTTGCCTTGCAGTGCCTACTTTGACATCATATATGTCATCTGCTTAGTTTAGACATGTTTCTGTAATGCCACCTGTTTAGTTTCTATATCATATATGGGAATTATGCAGTCTCATGTCTTTTAGCCAGCCTATAATATATGTGAAATGTGCAATGCATCCTTTTTAACCAGGCATCAAATATATTTGAATGATATCTTGCCCATCCTTTTCTTCATTACATTTCCATTTGTCGAAATGTTTGTACATTAAACTACTCTTCCTGTGAATCAGCCATTTGGGTGGGAGATGGATCTGGAGTGAAAACAAGGCCTTCAGAGCAGACAGTGCTACCTGTCGAAGCAGATCTCTTGTTGGGTCCCGATAGCTCCTCAGAGATGGATTCAGAGACAGATGACCAGTCCTATTCCCCCACTGAGTTGTATGCTCTAACTTGGCACGGTTTACTCTCATATCATGCATACGGTGTCTTGCATTGCATACTTTAGACATCATATACACAATATTCAACACCATGTTCTTAGTTCAGAACATCATATCGAATGCCCTCTGTTTAGCATATAAATCACATATGTGAATTAAATGATGCGATCCTGATTACTTAGATAACATGTAGGTGAATTATGTCATGCGATCCTGTTTAGTTATTCATCATATCTTTGAATTATGTTATGCTATGCTATCCAGTTTAGATAGACATCATATATGTGAAATTATGTCATGCTATCCGTTTTAGTTAAACAATATACATGTCAACTATTTCGTGCCCTCTTTTTTCCACACTATCTATTGCATCTGTCTCTCATACAATGTTTGTACATTCAACTATGTTTCCTGTTTATCAGCCATTTGAATTGGAGCGGGTGATTCCAGTATCTAGTGGACTAAAAACACGGTCTTCAAATAAAACAGTGCTACCTCTTGGTGGAGATAGCACCCCGGTTGTACATGCACAAGAACTAGCCCTACCACACATAACCGAAACTCTCGTAGATTGTACCCCTACTGCGATGGACAGAGAACCAGCTTCACCCAATCTAGCCCCAACCCCAGCCGATAGTAACCCAGTTCCTGTTGAAACAGCACCATCTCCACCAGAGAGCTCCCAAACAAGAGCAGTTAGTAAGGCAGCTCCAGAGCCCAAAGGGCTAGTACTATCACGGCGAACCCCAACTCCACCAGTTAGTATGCCTATTCCTGTGGAGGAAGCACAACCAACTAGTCATAGTTTAGCATCTATCGCATTTTATGTTGTTAAATCGTATGTGCGTATCTTCCCATCTTGGAAATATTATACTGAAGATGAAGGAAAATGCCAGTAGCAGGTGTTTATCCAGGAGTTATGTGTAAGTAATGTTATTCATGGCAATTACTTTGCTTCGTCCCATACATCCTACCTCCATGATGGTTATAATACAACAAACTTTCCCATTTTTCTCTATAGAGAAAGACCGATTTGGAAACTCAGTATGAGGTAACCTGTGCTAATACGTCTGCTATCTTCAAGAATGCTTGGTGGCAGTATCGGAATTACTTGAAGAAAATGTACTTCACCGGTAAACAAACTCATCAAATTCCCTTACGTTCTCCTGAGACACATTACTGGACGATGACTGGGAACGCCTTGTTCTGTACTGGTCCCGAACCAAGAATGTGGTAAGGTCTATGAGCTCATTTTCTATTTTTAAGTATTATATTCTTGCGTCTTACTGTACTCTGTTCATGTAGAACAAGTGCCTAAACCTGAAGAACAACTGTTCTAATTTAAGATTCCATTGCTATCATAGTTCAAAAAAGCGCTAGGCATTAATTGTGCGTTTTGCCACCGCCTTGCGCTTTACTGACCAAAGCGCATGCTTATGCGCAGTTATGCACAGATTATGCGTAGTTATGCGCAATGCGTTTTGCCAACGCCTAGAGCCTAGGCGCGCTTAAGCGCTCGCTTAGGCGCGCCTTTTTTAACTATGATTGCTTTGCTCTTGTATCACTGTATTTACTCATACAAACTTATTTTTAAATTGAAGGATCCAATCGAAACTCCAATGGCACAGCAGGTATGTTCACGCATGTTTCTTTAACAGGTTTGCTCTTATCAATAGCTCTGTTGATTTCAATTTCAATTGTGTATACAGTTGACTTTCATATCATGCACATTACTAGCATCACAACAGAGCCAATAGTGTTGTTGTACATGTAGACCCATGGTACCCATCTGAAATCTTGTTGTGCTGTGTAGTTTCCCATGCTTTGTATTCTTTCACTGCTACTTTGTCTTGAACTGATATGATTTGAACCGTGTCTCTATTTTGATTTGGGAAGACAATGCAGTGACCATAGGAATTAGATATATGTTTGTTTGATGTTTTTATTATGTACTAGTGCTTGGCAATAGAAGACTTGGTAGTTTAATCATGTCCACCTTACTAATGAACTGGTTCACCGAAATGAGTTTCATATACTAGTGCTAAACCTGTTATGTGTCTGCTTGTTTCTTCTTTTAGAATGCTGACATAATATTGGGGAAGAGTGCCTTATTAAGCAATGGTAAAGGAAGTAATGCAGATAAGGTTTAGGATAGTGACACATCCTTGTTGGTCTCCAACAAATCTGATAAAACAACTAAGGAAGACTATCTCGAAGACAGTGAGACAACCCCAAAGTCCTGTCTTGGTTTAGTGTTTCGAGTTACTGGCACCTACCGTTTGCACAAGCTTATTCGAAACTCACTTGTCTGAATCAGTTCGGTTTCTTGAGTCTCAAACTAACAAGCTTGAAAGACATCGATCAGCTGTGCTGCGACAAGAAGCGGAAGGACTGCGGAAGTCCCTAGAGCATTCAGATGCATACTTTCTGGTGCAACAGCAAGCGTTGGAGGATTTTAGCGCCAAACAGGACAAAGCTAATCAGCTTGCTAAGCTTATTGCAGCATGGTGGATACCCAGGATAACGTTTCTTGAGCTCTTCTGAAGTTGTTTCAGTTATGCTCTTGTTTTGCTGCGCGTTTATTTGCACTGGTGGCCAATTTTGATGGCCAGTGTATGTAATGTGCTGCTTTGTTCCCTATATTTGCACTGGTGGGCGAACTTTGATGCCAGTGGATGTAATATGTGTAATAGTGGTAATAGGCTAGCGTTAATTGCTTGCTTATTTATTTCCTTATTGTCTTGTTTAGTTGTTTGCTTGTAGTCACTGCAGTTCTTTTTCTGTTTTTTCTAGTGGCCACAATAGCCTATTTTTGGTAACTAGGCCAAAATAATCATGGGCCTTCGTCCGGCCGTAGGATCCATGGCCTTCTATGGGCCTTAGGGTCCATGGGCCTTCTACGGGCCGTAGGGTCCATGGGCCTTCTATGGGCCATACGATCCATGGGCCTTCTACGGGCCGTACTATCCATGGGACCTCATACGGGCCGTAGGATCGATGGGCCTTCTACGGGGCGTATCATCATTTCGCTAATCATGGGCCGTACTATTCGTGGACCATAACGGGTCGTTAATAGGCCGTATTTGATAACTCTATGAAAACAGCCCAACGGGTTTTTTTACATGAAAATGGCCCAACGTATTAACGGTCCGCAAACGGGCCGACTGTAATGACGGGCTAAATTTGGCCCACAAGCAGAAAATGACAGTAACGGGCTGTATGTAACCGAATGCTGCAAATGAGCCCAAGAATCAATGGGCCCTGAGAAGGCTGGAAGATAACTTGGGCTGGAAACGGCCCAATGGAATAACGGGCCGTTAATGGGTATAAAGTGATACACTGTTCATTACGAGCCAGTTTCACCACGGGCCATTAATGGGCCAAGAGTTACAAAGGTCCTCATATGGGCTGAAAGAAGTCATGGGCCGCACATGGGCCAGAAGTTAAAACGGGCTGAATCATATTGGACAGCCTAGATGACGCTACTGGGCCTAATTCGGAAAGGGCGTAACGGGCCCTGGGTTAGCGGGCTGTAAATGGGCTATATGCGAACAGGCCGTTAAAAGGCTTTCCGTGGGCCGGCCCGCCGCCTTTTGACCAAGTCAAATGGGCCGACCTTTTCATGGGAATGGGCCTCCGTTGGGCCGTGCCATGTGTCGCCGTATCATAGGCGCCTTCGGTCCAATGAGCGGATGACATCTGTCCCAACGGTGAGCCGACACGTGTTTCCTCCAGCCAATGATGATTTTACACGTGGAAAATCCCCATTGGTCGGGGCTGTTAACGGGTTATCGGATCCAAAACCCGACCCGATAGCTTAACAGCGTTCCGTTACGGTGGATGCCACGTGTCGGTCACCCTTGACGAAAGCACTTCTGTGACGCGCGATTTATCGTCATGGAAGTGGACACTTCCGTGATGATAATTTTGGTAATGTCATGGAACACTTCTACGACATCATAGGTATGTCTATCTTGATTCTGTCATAAATTTGTCATGGACGTACATGCATGACAAAAAACGTGACCTACTGTGACAAACACGTATCATCATGGAAGTGTATTTTTTTGTAGTGAAAGGAGCAGGACAAGGGCAAGGATGTGATGCCGCCCTCAGAGGTGACACCCGTCCAGAGCACGGTCACGGACGACGACGTGCTGGAGGTGCCCCCAGTGGCAAGTGCCGAAACTATGGTAACTACCATGAGGTGGGAGGGCCAACCAACTTCTACAAGGTGATCATGGCCCCCAGTTTGAGACCATACTTATGCCACTGGACTTCACGAAGTAGTTCCCGTCCGTGCCGCAGGAGTTCAAGCTGAAGACGAACACTGGCTGCTCTTGGAGGGTCACTGTCCGGTTGTTGAACGGCAGGGTTGCCCTCGATCAGCGTTGGGTCCATCAGATCAAGATAGGCTTCATGGTGTCCTTCAAGCTGGTGACTCTCGACATGCCGAAGGTCATCATCTTCAATGACGATGGCATCGAAGTGGTGACTAGATGCGGGAGGCACGACGCCTTCCTCGTGAGCGCCTATGACAACCCATCGTATGCTCTAGCTGCTTTAGTTTAATATTGAACTGCTTTGCGTTTGAACTGATCTGTTTATGTGTGGCACAATATTTATAACTGATTACTACTATGTTCGGTTGTGTGTGTTCTTCCTGACGCCGCTATGTGCTGGTAACCTCACCACACCGCCGAAGAGGTTATCAGATAACAGACATTTGTAAGTGTATCTAGTGCCACCCCTAGCTGGTTTTGGAGTATTGACGACAAACGTGGTTGAGGGACTAATGAGTTTGTGGTTGCAGGATAACACAGGTAGTAGTCCCTCATTGATTCGGTTTACCTACCAGAGATGACCCCTAAAAATGTATGAAGACAATGGTGGTTCGTGAAGACATTCACTTTAAGATAATAACCTAGGAAGACATTCACTTGAAGACTATGGAGTGCGAAGACATAGTTTCTTTCATAATTCATTTTCTTCTTTATTGAGTCATAGGAACCACCATACTATTAAGTGGGGTCCTAGTGAACAAACTCAGATGACAGAAGTGATGCTCAACCTAAATCCTATGTATTCGAGCGAAGACAATGAGAGAAAAATGTTATCTAGAGTTGGATGAGTCAGCATTGCTTGTAGCCCAAGCCATGTTGTCGCGTGTGTTTGAAATCCGACCGTTGGACACGTGTTAGTTCCTGAGTGACCCAAGATCATTTTGGACATATCATGTCGGGTTGCCTCCTAGCTATAAATAGCCCACCCCCTACACCATAAATTGGTGGCCGCTCAGAGTTAGTTCATGGCTTTTGTCGTTTGAGAGCAACCCACCTCGGAAGCCTTTGAGAGAGAGATCCTTGCGAGGAAAAATCCCAAACACCCAGATCCAAAAGAGTGTTAGGCATCACTGAAGTCTTTATGTTCGCGTGACTTGAAGACTTGTTACACTTTAGGATTGTGAATCCTCTAGCTGGGTTAGGCGTCGCATTCTGAGCATCCAAGAGTCATTGTTGATTGCTGGTGAACAAAGTCTGTGAAGGTTTGGAAGTCTACCTTGAATACTTACAAGAGTGATTGGACGAGGACTAGGTGTCCTTAGATCAAGGGGAATAAGGTGAAGATGCGGTCTTCTGAGTTCAATCTCAACCTCCCTAACCAGACATATAGTTTTCACAACAACTGGAACCGATCTACCAAATCCTTGTCTTCACCAAGCTACTAGTTCTATCCCTTACTTCCTTTACATTTCAGTGTGTCTTCGTGAAGTCATTGCTTGCTTCCCTGATCTGTTTGACTTCACTATGTGAAGACTATTACGTGTTTGGCTTCATACTGTCTTCCATTACGATCCATACTACCTAGGTGCTATTAGTCTTCGTACTTTCACTACACTGTTACTTGACTATGGCTTGTCTAGTGTAGTTCATCTTCCGCTCCATATCATATAGGCTCATTCCAACAGTTTGTCTTCAAAGATCTCGTGTTTTGAAGACTTTATAAAAATCGCCTATTCACCCCCCTCTAGTCGATAACTAGCACTTTCAATTGGTATTAGAGCAAGGTGCTCCCTTGTTCTATGTGATTCGGTTTAACCACCTAGAGTTTTAGTTATGTCGACTGCAGGGATAATCAAGGTCTTCACTGTGTGCCCTATCTTTGATGTTCATGATTATCCCAAATGGAAGGCCATGATGAGGAAACACCTCCTTGTGATCAATAGTGAGCTATGGACCATCACGGAGATTGGTCTTACTGATCTATAGAAGATGGCGCATGCTAACGACATTCGCAGGTACACTCAGCTGGATATTATGGTGAAGGATATCATATGCTCATGCCTGTCTGGAGACGAGTTCAGGCGCATTATGCATCTCTGCAATGCAAAGCTTATATGGGACCGGATCTCTGATGTTTATGAAGGTCATCGAACTCGTCAGGACCCCTGGTTCCACGAATTCAAGGAGTCACTTAAGATGATGACTTTCGATCCTGAGTCATATGCTCCCGACCTGTTGCTTCATGGCACGAGGTGCCAAGGTAAACTCAAGCTATGCTTACTTTCAAACATCCAATGAAGATGACTCTGAGTGTGAATCCAAACTAGCTATTAGACTCTTGCTAAAATTGCAACTAAGCAACAAACTGCTATGGAACATATTCAAAAGTTGTTAGACAAAAGCGATGACCTGTTGGACGTGGAAATGAATCGAACTCAGCCCTTAATTGAAGACATTAAAAATATCCGTGTTAAGTACGAGGAACTTGAAAGTCGTCATGAAACACTCTCAGCTACTCATGAGAAGCTTTCCTATGATTATCTTCAAAGGAAGAAAGATCTAGAGAAACTAAGAGCGTCTCATGAAGATCTTCAAAAAGAGAACGATTCACTACTCGCCCAACAGACCAGTTCTGCTCAGGCAGATTTTGAGCCACCATGTTTAAAATGTCTTGAGCATGATAATGATGTCTCCATTACTGAATGTTCTACTGCCTCTGATGTTGCAATATCTTCAACTGCTGATGTGGAAACTAACCCCTCTTCTGAGGATACCACTACTATTGCTGATGATAATGCCAGGTTGAAGACATTGCTTGAAACAGGCATGTACAAAAGCCTCAAAGGGCATCATACATTGTGCGATGTCCTCAAGAAACATATTGTGAACCAAAGCCCTAGGAAAGAGGGTGTTGGGTTCGAGAGGAAAATGAACGCTGATGGTTCTTACTGGAAGCCCGAGCAGTACCCCCAAACCTCATGGGTTGCTCCGAAGGGCCCTTCAGTGGACCCATCCACCTTATCTGGCTTCACTTGTGCTAACCCCATTATCATTGATGAATCCTTTGATGCCAATTATAAGTTGTTTAAGAATCAGAATGGTGAAGTGTTTGCCAGGTTTATTGGTACTAATTGCAGGAACGGACCACCTTTGAAGAAGATCTGGGTGCACAAAAGTTGTCTTGAGAAGCTTCCTGTGAATGGGAAGAGGACAAACACCAGACCAAAGGCTTCATATGGCCCAAAGGCTTCATACAGACAGAGGACCTCACAAGGTCACCCTAACGCCAATGTTTTGTAGGGAAACCATACTCAGACTTATGAATATGAGTGTGTTTCTTCAAACCGCTATGTTCATAAAACAAAGAACTTTTCTACTTATTCTTATGAGTATTATTCACCTCCTGCAAGGCTATTTTCTAGGGCTCCAAAGCCAAAGTTCTTAGATGCTACACTTAGACTCATTGCTTCTAAGCCACCCCTGAAGATGTGGGTGGTTAAGAAGAATTAACTTTCTCTTGCAGGGAAAGGTCTCCAGCCGAAAATCAAAGTCTTCTGATGCTAATGCCGGGGACCTAAAACATCTTGTGGAACGCAAGATAAAATGCCAGAATGGTCTTACCATTTATTTCGTCCTAGGCTTTCTTGACAAGCATCCTATCTTACCTAACAAGAATCTCAACTTTGATAATATGCTTGTTCGTTACATGTTTGTGCTTCACATTACTCTTGGTGAAGCCTATCCCGCTAACTGCACTGTAGGGTACGACTCCGAAAGCTATTGAGTGGATCATGGACAGTGGATGCACTAACCACATGACTGGTGATCGAAATAATTTTACAAGTGGGGGAGAGGAAAATGAGAGGCAAATGGTGAATAATGTAATGCAAGAGATGAGAGTTTTATGATGGGTACTTGGTATCTCTTGACTTGGCGTAGATCTCCCTGGCAACAGCGCCATAAATTGTTCCTGCTACTTCTTGAGCTTTCGTTGGTTTTTCCCTTGAAGAGGAAAGGGTGATGCAGCAAAGTAGAGGTAAGTATTTCCCTCAGTTAGAGAACCAAGGTATCAATCCAGTAGGAGACAACACACAAATCACTAATACTTGCACAAACAATCAAAAAACTTGCACCCAACGCAATAAAGGGGTTGTCAATCCCTTCACGGTCAATTGCAAAAGTGAGATCTAATAGAGATAAATAAAACTTAAAAAAGATAAAGTACATATTTTTGGGTTTTTTTCTTTATAGATCAGAAACTAATATGAAGGAAAATAGTAGATCAGAAACTTATATGATGGAAATTAGACCCCAGGGCCATAGGTTTCACTAGAGGCTTCTCTCAAGATATCAAATAATACGGTGGGTGAATAAATTACTGTCGAGCAATTGATAGAAAAGTGCAAAGTTATATCTAAGGCAATGATTATGAAATATATGCATCATGCCCGTGTCAAGTAGACCTAAACGATTCTGCATCTACTACTATTACTCCACATATCGACCGACTCTTGCTTGCATCTACAGTATTAAGTTCATGAAGAACAGAGTAACACTTTAAGTAAGATGACATGATGTAGAGGAATAAACTCAAGCAATATGATGTAAACCTCATCTTTTCATCCTCGATGGAAATAATACAATACATGCCTTGCTGCCCCTACTGTCATTGGGAAAAGGACACCGCAAGATTGAACCCAAAGCTAAGCATTTCTCCCATTGCAAGAAAAACCAATCTAGTTGGCCAAACCAAACCGATAATTCGAAGAGAATTACAAAGATATCAAATCATGCATAAAAGAATTCAGTGAAGATTCAAATAATATTCATAGATAAGCTTATCATAAATCCACAATTCATCGGATCTCGACAAACACACCGCAAAAGAAGATTACATAGGATAGATCTCGAAGAACACCGAGGAGAACATGGTATTGAGAATCAAAGAGAGAAGAATCCATCTAGCGACTAGCTATGGACCCGTAGGTCTGAGGTAAACTACTCACGCTTCATCGGAAGGGAAATAGAGTTGATGTAGAAGCCCTCCATGATCGAATCCCCCTCCAGCAAGATGCTGGAAAAGGCCCCAAGATGGGACCTCATGGGAACATAAGGTTGCATCGGTGGAAAAGTGTTTTTGTGGATGCTTCTGGTGGTTTGGGAATATATGTGAATGTATAGGAGGAAGATCTAGGTCAGGGGGTCACCGAGGGGCCCGTAAGGTAGGGGGCGTGCCCTCCACCCTTGTGGCCGCCTCGTGGCTCTTCTGACATGCAATCTAAGTCTCCTGGGTGTATTCTGGTCCAAGAAAAATCATCACGAAGGTTTTATTCCGTTTGGACTCCGTTTGGTATTCCTTTTCTGTGAAACTCAAAAACAAGGAAAAGACATAAACTGGCACTAGGCTCTAGGTTAATAGGTTAGTCCCAAAAATAATATGAAATAGCATATTAATGCATATAAAACATCCAAAACAGATAATATAATAGCATGGAACAATCAAAAATTATGGATACGTTGGAGACATATCACTTGGCGACATCCTGGAGCTCCACTTGCACTTCGGTTACTCGAGCCTCGTGCTGCTCACTAGCAAGCTTGGCCTTCTTGAGCTCGGCCATCGCCTTGTCAGCGGCCGTTTTATTTGCGGCCGCCTCTGCCTCAGCCTTCTTCAGGGCCTCCCTCAAGCCCTCAACCTCGGCGGCGGTAGCTGCAAGATCATCACAATAAAAGATCAACATACAATCCGGACCGTCAATATCCGACATCAAGCAATCATACATCTTATCAAAGGGTTTACCTTGCGCCTCGTCAAGCCGTTTGTTGATAAGTTCCAGCTCTTTATCAGAATGCTTCAGCTTCCAATCCATCTCCTCTAGCACCGCAGCATTAGCAGTTGCGGCTAGAGAAGATGCATGTGACATTAAAAATTCACACCACTTCAAATATTGGCCTGCAGAACGAGATCTTCCGTGGGTTTTCTTTGCAAACCTCGCAGAGTCTCGGGGGCTACTACTGACATGGCATACTTAAACTAAGGACCAAACCCAATTTAAGAGAAAATATTATTACTTGACTTACCTCAAAGCCTGTCAGAAGGCCTTGGACAACGTCATTCAGTCCAGATTGGACGGACCGAACACCTTGCAAGACCACACTCATGATAGTGTGGTTCCCATCAATGATGATAGAGTTTTTCACCAACTCCTCTAGTGCGTCCGGCCAGCCAGCCACCGCCCGCTTGGAGGTGTTCGGCGCTAGCATTGGCTCCCCGACCCCGTCTCTGCTGGAGAGAGGAACCTATGCCATCGAGGATCTTGGGGGCGCGGGAGCGGATGGCTGATGGGGTCCGGATGGTTCGGACTCCCTTCCCGCATCATCCAGGAGGGATGCGCCTTACCGGTCTTCAACGACCGAGGTGTTACCCTCGGCCATTATGGTTTCAACCTCCCCCTCTGTGTTCGGAGGAGGAGGAGTCCTTCGGGACCGCACCTCCTCGATCTCTTCAGGAATCAGGGGAGGCGCGGAGCATGACATAGACCCACTGTCCGCCAGATCGGCGGGTGGGGACATCCCCTATGAGGTCTGCTCGGAGGGCCGGTCATGTGGAGGACTACAATTTTGAAAAGTTAGCTTCCAACCAAAATGAATTACTGAAAAATGAGGTAGTTGAAAATACCAGCTCCATACCTACTGGCCGGGGGCTAGACCCTGGGTCCATTCTTCGGGATCTCCTCGGACTATAGCGACCCGGCCTCATATGGTCAAGTCTCTATGCTTAAGTGTCATCCCTGGATCGGTATGCTGACACACACAGTACACGAGGATTTATAACAGAGGTAAATCACATGTATAAAGTAACGTAAATACTATTACCTCAATCCAAATATCGGAAGTAACAACAAGGTTGTGGATTCCCATCAACACCAACGACAAAGTTGCGTGTAGAAATCATAACCATAATGTATCACTTACTCATGATAAGATTCCCGCAACATGAGACGTTGCAGCCATGTATGTCGGCACATTGAATGTACTGGAAATTTCACACTGTAGAGCAAGGCTAAATTAATTGCTATCACTACATGCATATTTGGCTGGTGGAGGATCTAAGTTTAACATTTGCATAAAGCTAATTTGCATATTTGCCTGTTCTCAGGTGCTACCACCCTTAGAAACATGGTTATGGTTCCATCCAAACTCATATACTCCATCCTTATTCTTGATAGTGTCGGTCTTCTCAGATTCTCTGGAAAATTCCTACTCTGGCCCTTTTGGTAGTGGCATAATCTTTTCCCTAATTCTTCTATCCTTTCATCTTGGTAAGGTTCTTCCATGACTGGGTCTTCCTAGCTGACAAGTCTGGCGCCAATACTAAACAACTATCAATATCTCATGGTGGTCACCAATTTATGGTTTCTCCTGCAGGAAATGGGTCTGGGTTGAACCTCACCATATGACCTATGGTTGGCAACAACTGCCTTGTACAAGGGAAAATTGTCCTACCATTCTAAGGTTTAAACAAGGTTTTGATCGTCGTCGCTCTACTATAGGCAAGTCACTCAGATTTACTATCCCATATATGAAGGCGAATAATAAGAGTAAGTCGGTATGGTGATCAATCCATCCCGCACCCAAATCATTACCTTGTATATGGTTTAGCGAATCTCGCATTCTAACACTCGGTCATTGTCGGCGTTCTGGGAACGGGGGTCCCTAGACTTGCCTGCCTGCAGCCCGCGGCGTGGCGGAGCCGGTAGGCTGTACGGCCCATCTTCATCAACAAAGCATCCAAGACCCTTGCGAGGGTCCAAGCCTCGCGAGGCAGATGACGCAAGTCCTCCTCCCGAGCGGCCTAGTCAGGCAGGCTCGCTAGGGGCGGAGATATCAAGGCGGGGCAAACCTCACGAGGCTCTCATGACATGAGCCATGACGATCGACACCAGGCGGGCGCCAGCGCGCGCAGCGTCCTTGTTTCCTCTTTGGTGCAAAGGAGGCGAGCGCAGCCACGGAGTACCGAGGCCTCAGGCAAAGGTTGCCATTTCGGTGCAACAAGACCAAGACCATGGACTGCAAGACGGAGGTCATCATGGAGCCCAAGACGGCATCACCACCGGAGCCTTTCACAGGCGAAGACCACTTTTGTCAGGATAGCTTGTACTAGCTGTCCCCCTTCAAATTAGCCCGCCATTGTTGGCTCCCTTCCCACTCAATATTTGGTAAGAGGACCAGGGCCTCTATAAATAGGACTAGCCACCACCATAGTAGCGGCATCTCATCCTAGCTTGAGGGAATCTACACACCACAAGTTCATACGCACAAGAACACCTCAACCTCACGAGGCTGTTCTTCCCATTGTATTGTTCATCATCAGCCCAAGATGCAATCCACCACCACCACACTGGAGTAGGGTATTACATCACAACGGTGGCCCGAACCAGTATAAACGCCGTGTCATTCTGTGTTGCGAGTTCGTCGAGTTCGTCCGCAAGATGTTAGCGAGCAAGAGCGTAGATCGGTAGGAGGGAAAGACTTCGCGCGCACCCCAGTGTTCGAACCTTAAGGGTTTGTCAGAACCCCACATCCGACAGTCATCCTCACAAGCATTGCAGAATTTCTCTTGTCGATGAACGAAGTTCAGAAAAATCCATTGATTCTGCAAGCCAAACAAACATCTATCGTTCCTTCACAACTCTCAGGTTTTGCGTAACTCCTATAAGATCGTCTATTGATAAAGGCATATCCTATTCCAGGGTTTTTTCCTTCAGCAAGAGTGTGCTTGCTTCTTGGCAGGTCTTGGGGCCTGTGGGTTATGGCCCATCTCATCACTTTATAAACCTTGAACTCATCATTGGGGTAACTGATCATTTTTTCCAACAACCAACTTTCCTGGCATTCTTAAATCCATCCAATTGTACGGTCTCCCTTCCTTCTATTTGTAGCAAACTAATACATGATTACTCAGACTCATCATGGAGTTACAATTGCTCCATATTACCAACATTTTACCTTTATTCCAATAGTACTTCATCCATTCATATACTTGGGGTTATCCCACATATCGAGATAAAACTCGTACTTGTTTTGTCCGAAGTCCACTCCGTGGAATATCATTATCTTTTCTAGGGGTCCAGGGTTCTCACAGGGTACTATCACCCTTAAAATGCACAAATCTTCCATAGACCATGTTTCTCATATCCTCGAAAATGGTCAAATTCTTTCTTCATAGAGTAACTACTCACAAAATCTGAATCAGTACCAATGATGCTAACTTTATTGATTCTCAAATTCTTACAATCTCCTTCATTTCCATTACATGCATCAAATCAACACCTCAATATAAAAGAAATGTTTCCACTACTACTATATTTCTCACAGCTTCAACTATTTAACACAAGTCTCCTTCTGATTGGGACAATCTCTGGCAAAGTGTCATGCTTCATTACAACAGAAACATATTACATCTGATAAGTCTCGAGGCTTCCTTGTGATTTCAAAGCCTCCTTGGGTCCTCGGCTTCCTTTTTGGGCAACCGCTGAAGTAGTGCCCTGACTCCTTGCACCTGAAACAGGTGATACGACTCGGGTCCTTCCTGGAATCCAATCTATTTCTCTTCCTGGATTTTTCCGTTCTAATCAGGGCTGCTATTTCTTGTGGGTCATACTCTACTTCCTCTGTCGGGAATTCTACCAGATCCCCATTCAGACAATTCTAGGAGATGTGTCCTTCTTCTCCACATGAATAGCATGACTTGGTGTAGGGTTTAATTGGGTCTTCTTTGGGTGTGTCCTCCACCTCTTCCTTCATCATCGGTTCTTCTAAAATTTCCATGAGGGATCCTTTCATTGCTTCTTTCTTCTGCTAGATGGTTCTTTGTACCATGGGGTAAATGTGACACTGAGCAGGGTAGTGGGTAGTTCTTTCACACAAGAAACAATTAATCTGCCTAGTTGGGCATTCTTCAGCTGGGTGACTTTCTTCACAATGAGGGCATTCATTCTTGTGTTCTTTATGGTCATGTCCTATTTCTCCATAGAGCTTGCATGCACAGGGTTTCTTTATACCATTTCCATAAGGCTTCAAATTCGGGGACACAAGATGAGACTTCAGCAGAGTCAACTTAAAATCTTTCCAAGTGGTTACTCCTTGGCATCCATTGATGGTTTGGTACATCCTCCACCAAGTAGCAGCTCCTCTTTCAAAGCACTAAAGAGCATGCTGGGTCATATCCTTTCTGGCTATAGGGTTATTCTTCATGTGATCTTCCATGTTCTGAATCCATCGGTCTGTCTCCAATTGACGTATCGGTCCCGGAAATATAAGTTCATCTTCATTCATCCTCTATTGGTTCCAAGGGTTTCGGGGTGAGGTAAGAGAGATAGATAGGGATACACACAATACAATCAATAGTTTTGAAAAGACTGATTTTATTTTGTGGCTGTCCGAAAAACATCAAACAAATGACAGCTCACAATCGTCGCAACTAACGTAGGTATATAACAGGGGTTTGGTCTTCTAATGGTCAATAAATCTTCAAAGTCGCCAAAGTCTTCAAGTCTTGTTCATGTCTCCAATGGCATCTTCCGATCGTGCTTGTCCTTCTCAAGTTCTTTTGCCAGATCAGCTTTGTTGACGCGAAGTCTCTCGTGACGTCCTTTAATATTACTGGAGTTGCGTTCCAAACTTCTGGGTTTCAACATCCTTAGCATGAACCATGGTCCTACTGTCCTCCGGTTCCCGACGTATCTATGGTATCTCGAGGTTTTTCTCCTCCCGTTGGCTACTTTTAGCTTTTGGGTCCTGAGTTTTTTACGAAATGGTTCCTTGTCAAATACGGCTTCCTAGAGGTCCATCTTAAAATTCTTGATGTAATACTCCAGATCTGGTGATACACCAACTAAAGTTTAAAACTTCATCTTTTGCTGATAGGTGCTCCATTAGCCCTTTTGTCATCCAATAAGCGGGCGATAACATCATGGATAGTCGTGTTTATGCACATGTCATTGCCATGAGCTATCATACCATAGTTGATTTTGTTGGGGAACGTAGTAATTTCAAAAAAATTCCTATGCACATGCAAGATCATGGTGATGCATAGCAATGAGAGGGAGAGTGTGTCCACATACCCTCGTAGACCGAAAGAGGAAGGGTTAGCACAACGCGGTTGATGTAGTCGTACGTCTTCACGATCCTACCGATCAAGCACCGAACGCACGACACCTCCGAGTTCTGCACACGTTCAACTCGATGACATCCCTCGAACTCCGATCAGCCGAGCTTTGAGGGAGAGTTCTGTCAGCACAACGGCGTGGTGACAATGATGATGTTCTACCGACGCAAGGCTTCGCCTAAGCACCGCTACAAAATGACCGAGGTGGATTATGGTGGAGGGGGCACCGCACGCGGCTAAAAGATCTAAGAGATCAATTGTTCTGTCTATGGGGTGCCCCCTCCTCCGTATATAAAGGGGGGAGGAGGAGGGGCGGCCAAGGGGAGGAGGCGTGCCCAAGGGGGGCAATCGGTTTTTCCCCCCTTTCCTATTCCAACTAGGAGAAGGGGGAAGGAGGAGGTGGAGAGAAGGAAGGAGAAGGGGGGCTGCCACCCCCTTCCCTTTCCCAATTCGTATTGGGGCAAGGGGGGCCGCGCGCTACCTCCTGCCGCCTCTCCTCTACCACCGCTTTGGGCCCATGGGGCCCAATAACACCCGGGGGGTTCCGGTAACCCCCCGGTACTCCGGTATATATCCGATAACCCCCGGAACCATTCCGGTGTCCGAATATAGTCGTCCAATATATCAATCTTCATATCTCGACCATTTCGAGACTACTCGTTATGTCTGTGATCACATTCGGGACTTCGAACTACCTTCGGTACATCAAAACACATAAACTCATAATATAACCGTCATCGAACTTTAAGCGTGTGGACCCTACGGGTTCAAGAACTATGCAGACATGACCGAGACACGTCTCCGGCAAATAGCCAATAGCGGAACCTGGATGCTCATATTGGCTCCCACATACTCTACGAAGATCTTTATCGGTCAAACTGCATAACAACATACGTTGTTCCCTTTGTCATCGGTATGTTACTTGCCCGAGATTCGATCATCGGTATCTCAATACCTAGTTCAATCTCGTTACTGGAAAGTCTCTTTACTCGTTCTGTAATACATCATCCTGTAACTAACTCATTAGTTACAATGCTTGCAAGGCTTATAGTGATGTGCATTACTGAGTGGGCCCAGAGATACCTCTCCGACAATCGGAGTGACAAATCCTAATCTCGAAATACACCAACCCAACAAGTACCATTGGAGACACCTGTAGAGCACCTTTATAATCACCCAGTTACGTTGTGATGTTTGGTAGCACACAAAGTGTTCCTCTGGTAAACGGGAGTTGCATAATCTCATAGTCATAGGAACATGTATAAGTCATGAAGAAAGCAATAGCAACGTACTAAACGATCAAGTGCTAAGCTAACGGAATGGGTCAAGTCAATCACATCATTCTCCTAATGATGTGATCCCGTTAATCAAATGACAACTCATGTCCATGGTTAGGAAACTTAACCATCTTCGATTAACGAGCTAGTCAAGTAGAGGCATACTAGTGACACTCTGTTTGTCTATGTATTCACACATGTATTATGTTTCCGGTTAATACAATTCTAGCATGAATAATAAACATTTATCATGAAATAAGGAAATAAATAATAACTTTATTATTGCCACTAGAGTCAATAATCCAGATCACATCGCCATGTGATTTAACATCAATAGTTTACATCACCATGTGATTAACACCCATAGTTCACATCGTCATGTGATCAACACCCAAAGGGTTTACTAGAGTCAATAATCTAGTTCACATCGCTATGTGATTAACACCCAAAGAGTACTAAGGTGTGATCATGTTTTGCTTGTGAGAGAAGTTTAGTCAACGGGTCTGCCATATTCAGATCCGTATGTATTTTGCAAATTTCTATGTCAACAATGCTCTGCACGGAGCTACTCTAGCTAATTGCTCCCACTTTCAATATGTATCTAGATCGAGACTTAGAGTCATCCAGATCGGTGTCAAAGCTTGAATCGACGTAACTCTTTATAACGAACCTTTTGTCACCCCCATAATCGAGAAACATATCCTTATTCCACTAGGGATAATTTTGACCGCTGTCCAATGATCTACTCCTAGATCACTATAGTACTCCCTTGCAAAAAATGGTGCAGGGTATACAATAGATCTGTTATACAGTAGGCATACTTTATAGAACCTATGGCTGAGGCATAGGGAATGACTTTCATTCCCTTTCTATCTTCTGCCGTGGTCGGGCTTTGAGTCTTACTTAATTTCACACCTAGTAACATAGGCAAGAACTCTTTCTTTGACTGTTCCATTTTGAACTACTTCAAAATCTTGTCAAGGTATGCACTCATTGAAAAAACATATCAAGCGTCCTGATCTATCTCTATAGATCTTGATGCTCAATATGTAAGCAGCTTCACCGAGGTCTTTCTTTGAAAAACTCCTTTCAAACACTCCTTTATGCTTTGCAGAATAATTCTACATTATTTCCGATCAACAATATGTCATTCACATATACTTATCAGAAATGCTGTAGTGCTCCCACTCACTTTCTTGTAAATACAGGCTTCTCCAAAAGACTATATAAAACCATATGCTTTGATCATACTATCAAAGCGTTTATTCCAACTCCGAGAGGCTTGCACCAGTCCATAAATGGATCGCTGGACCTTGCACACTTTGTTAGCTCCCTTTGGATCGAAAAAACCTTCCGGTTGCATCATATACAACTCTTCTTCCAGAAATCCATTTAGGAATGCAGTTTTGACATCCATTTGCCAAATTTCATAGAATGCGGCAATTTGCTAACATGATTCGGACAGACTTAAGCATCGCTACGAGTGAGAAAATCTCATCATAGTCAACACCTTGAACTTTGTCAAAAACCTTTTTCGACAAGTCTAGCTTTGTAGATAGTAACACTACTATCAGCATCCGTCTTCCTCTTGAAGATCCATTTATTTTCTATGGCTTGCCGATCATCGGGCAAGTCAACCAAAGTCCACATTTTGTTCTCATACATGGATCCCATCTCAGATTTCATGGCCTCAAGCCATTTCGCGGAATCTGGGCTCATCATCGCTTCCTCATAGTTCCTAGGTTTGTCATGGTCAAGTAACATGAACTCCAGAATAGGATTACCGTACCACTCTGGTGCGAAACATACTCTGGTTGACCTACGAGGTTCGGTAGTAACTTGATCCGAAGCTTTCATGATCATCGTCATTAACTTCCTCACTAATTGGTGTAAGCATCACTGGAAATGAATTTCAGTGATGAACTACTTTCCAATTTAGGAGAAGGTACAATTACCTTATCAAGTTCTACTTTCCTCCCACCCACTTCTTTCGAGAGAAACTCCTTCTCTAGAAAGGATCCATTTTTAGCAACGAATATCTTGCCTTTGGATCTGTGATAGAAGGTGTACCCAACAGTAACTTTTGGGTATCCTATGAAGACGCACTTTTCCGATTTGGGTTTGAGCTTATCAGGATGAAACTTTTTCACATAAGCATCGCAACCCCAAACTCTAAGAAACGACAACTTTGGTTTCTTGCCAAACCACAGTTCATATGGTGTCGTCTCAACGGATTTAGATGGTGCCCTATTTAACGTGAATGCAGCTGTCTCTAATGCATAACCCCAAAATGATAGTGGTAAATTGGTAAGAGACATCATATATTGCACCATATCTAATAAAGTACGGTTACGATGTTCGGACACACCATTACGCTGTGGTGTTCTGGGTGGCGTGAGTTGCGAAACTATTCCGCATTGTTTCAAATGAAGACCAAACTCGCAACTAAAATATTCTCCTCCACGATTAGATCGAAGAAACTTTATTTTCTTGTTATGATGATTTTCCACTTCACTCTGAAATTCTTTGAACTTTTCAAATGTTTCAGACTTATGTTTCTTCAAGTAGATATACCCATATCTGCTCAAATCATCTGTGAAGGTCAGAAAATAACGATACCCGCTGCGAGCCTCTACACTCATCGGACCTCATACATCAGTATGTATTATATCCAATAAGTCAGTTGCTCACTCCATTGTTCTGGAGAACGGAGTCTTAGTCATCTTTGCCCATGAGGCATGGTTCGCAAGCATCTACTGATTCATTAATCAAGTGATTCCAAAAGCCCGTCAGCATGGATTTTCTTCATGCGCTTTACACCAATATGACCTAAATGGCAGTGCCAAAAATAAGTTGCACTATCATTATTAACTTTGCCTCGTTTGGCTTCAATATTATGAATATGTGTATCACTACGATCGAGATCCAACAAACCATTTTATTGGGTGTATAACCATAGAAGGTTTTATTCATGTAAACAGAATAACAATTATTCTCTAACTTAAATGAATGACCGTATTGCAATAAACATGATCAAATCATATTCTTTCTCAACGCAAACACCAAATAACATTTATTTAGGTTCAACACTAATCCCGAAAGTATAGGGAGTGTGCGATGATGATCATATCATTCTTCGAACTACTTCCAACACACATCATCACTTCACCCTTAACTAGTCTCTGTTCATTCTGCAACTCCTGTTTCAAGTTACTACTCTTAGCAACTGAACTAGTATCAAATACTGAGGGGTTGCTATAAACACTAGTAAAGTACACATCAATAACATGTATATCCAATATACCTTTGTTCACCTCGCCATCCTTCTTATTCGCCAAATAATTGGGGTGGTTCCACTTCTAGTGACCAGTTTCTTTGCAGTACAAGCACTCAGTCTCAGGCTTAGGTGCAAACTTGGGCTTCTTCACTTGAGCAGCAACTTGCTTGCCGTTCTTCTTGAAGTTCCCCTTCTTCCCTTTGCCCTTTTTTGAAACTAGTGGTCTTTGTCAACCATCAACACTTGATGCTTTTCTTGATTTCTACCTTCGTCGATTTCAGCATCACGAAGAGCTTGGGAATTACTCTTGTCATCCCTTGCATGTTATAGTTCAACACTAAGTTCTAGTAACTCGGTGATAGTGACTAGAGAACTTTGTCAATTACTCTCTTATCTGGAAGATTAACTCCCACTTGATTTAAGCAATTGTAGTACTCAGACAATCTGAGCACATGCTCACTGGTTGAGCTATTCTCCTCCATCTTGTAGGCAAAGTACTATCAGAGGTTTCATACCTCTCAACACGGGCATGAGTATGAAATACCAATTTCAACTCTTGGAACATCTTATATGCTCCATGGCGTTCAAAACGTCTTTGAAGCCCCGATTCTAAGATGTTAAGCATGGTGCACTAAACTATCAAGTAGTCATCATATTGAGCTAGCCAAACGTTCATAACGTCTGTATCTGCTCCTGCAATAGGTCTGTCACCTAGCGGTGTATCAAGGACATAATTCTTCTATGCAACAATGAGGATAATCCTCAGATCATGGATCCAATCTACATCATTGCTACTAACATTTTTCAACATAGTTTTTCTCTAGGAACACAATAAACGAGGAGCAACATCACGAGCTATATTTATCTACAACATAGATATGCTAATACTACCAGGACTAAGTTCATGATAAATTAAAGTTCAATTAATCATATTACTTAAGAACTCCCACTTAGATAGACATCCCTCTAATCATAAGTGATCATGTGATCCAAATCAACTAAACCATGTCCGATCATCACGTGAGATGGAGTAGTTTCAATGGTGAACATCACTATGTTGACCATATCTACTATATGATTCACGCTCGACCTTTCGGTCTCAGTGTTCCAAGGCCATATCTTCATATGCTAGGCTCGTCAAGTTTAACCTGAGTATTCCGCGTGTGCAACTGTTTTGCACCCGTTGTATTTGAACGTAGAGCCTATCACACCCGATCATCATGTGGTGTCTCAGCACGAAGAACTTTCATAATGGTGCATACTCAGGGAGAACACTTATACCTTGAAATTTAGTGAGAGATCATCTTATAAAGCTACCGCCGAACTAAGCAAAATAAGATGTATAAAAGATAAACATCACATGCAATCATAATATGTGACATGATATGGCCATCATCATCTTGTGCCTTTGATCTCCATCTACAAAGCATCATCATGATCTCCATCGTCACCGGCATGACACCATGATCTCCATCATCTTGATCTATATCAATGTGTCGTCACATGGTCATCTCGCCAACTATTGCTCTTGCAACTATTGCTATCACATAGAAATAAAGTAAAGCAATTATTTTGCGCTTGCATCTTATGCAATAGAAAGACAACCATAAGGCTTTTTCCAGTTGCCGATAACTTCAACAAAACATGATCATCTCATACACCAAATTATATCTCATCACGCCTTGACCATATCACATCACAACATGCCCTGCAAAAACAAGTTAGACGTCCTCTACTTTGTTGTTGCAAGTTTTACGTGGCTGCTACGGGCTGAGCAAGAACCGTTCTTACCTACGCATCAAAACCACAATGATACTTCTTAAAGTTAGTGATGTTTTAACCTTCTCAAGGACCGGGCGTAGCCACACTCGGTTCAACTAAAGTTGGAGAAACTGACACCCGCCAGCCACCTGTGTGCAAAGCATGTCGGTAGAATCAGTCTCGCGTAAGCGTACACGTAGTGTCGGTCTGGGCTGCTTCATCCAACAATACCACCAAACCAAAGTATGACATGCTGGTAAGAAGTATGACTTATATCGGCCACAACTCACTTGTGTTCTACTCATGCATATAACATCTACCCATAAAACCTGGCTCTGATACCACTGTTGGGGAACATAGTAATTTCAAAAAAATTCCTACGCACACGCAAGATCATGGTGATGCATAGCAACGAGAGGGGAGAGTGTGTCCACATACCCTTGTAGACCGAAAGCGGAAGCGTTAGCACAACCAGTTGATGTAGTCGTACATCTTCACGATCCTACCGATCAAGCACCGAACACACGACACCTCCGAGTTCTGCACACGTTCAACTCGATGACATCTCTCGAACTCCAATCTAGCCGAGCTTTGAGGGAGAGTACCGTCAGCACGATGGCGTGGTGACGATGATGATGTTCTACCGACGCAGGGCTTCGCCTAAGCACCGCTACGATATGACCAAGGTCGATTATGGTGGAGGGGGGCACCGCACACGGCTAAAAGATCTAAGAGATCAATTGTTGTGTCTATGGGGTGCCCCCTCCTCCGTATATAGAGGGGGGAGGAGGAGGGGGGAGGCCAAGGGGAGGAGGCGCGCCCAAGGGGGGGCAATCCTACTCCAAGTAGGTTTTCCCCCCTTTCCTATTCCAACTAGGAGAAGGGGGAAGGAGGGGGTGGAGAGAAGGAAGGAGAAGGGGGGCCGCCGCCCCCTTCCCTTTCCCAATTCGGATTGGGGCAAGGGGGCCCACGCGCCACCTCCTGCCGCCTCTCCTCTTCCACCACTTTGGGCCCATGGGGCCCAATAACCCTCGGGGGGGTTCCGGTAACCCCCCGGTACTCCAGTATATATCCGATAACCCCCGGAACCATTCCGGTGTCCGAATATAGTCGTCCAATATATCAATCTTCATATCTCGACCATTTCGAGACTCCTTGTCATGTCCGTGATTACATACGGGACTCCGAACTACCTTCGGTACATCAAAACACATAAACTCATAATATAACCGTCATCTAACTTTAAGCGTGCGGACCCTACGGGTTCGAGAACTATGTAGACATGACCGAGACACGTCTCCGGCCAATAACCAATAGCGGAACCTGGATGCTCATACTGGCTCCCACATAAGCTATGAAGATCTTTATCGGTTAAACCGCATAACAACATACGTTGTTCCCTTTGTCATCGGTATGTTACTTGCCCGAGATTCGATCGTCGGTATCTCAATACCCAGTTCAATCTCGTTACTGGCAAGTCTCTTTACTCGTTCTATAATACATCATCCTGTAACTAACTCATTAGTTACAATGCTTGCAAGGCTTATAGTGATGTGCATTACCGAGTGGGCCTAGAGATACCTCTCCGACAATCGGAGTGACAAATCCTAATCTCGAAATATGCCAAGCCAACAAGTACCTTTGGAGACACCTGTAGAGCACCTTTATAATCACCCAGTTACGTTGTGATGTTTGGTAGCACACAAAGTGTTCCTCCGGTAAACGGGAGCTGCATAATCTCATAGTCATAGGAACATGTATAAGTCATGAAGAAAGCAATAGCAACATAATAAACAATCAAGTGCTAAGATAACGGAATGGGTCAATTCAATCACATCATTATCCTAATTATGTGATCCCGTTAATCAAATGACAACTCATGTCCATGGCTAGGAAACTCAACCATCTTCGATTAACGAGCTAGTCAAGAAGAGTCATACTAGTGACACTCTGTTTGTCTATGTATTCACACATGTATTATGTTTCCGGTTAATACAATTCTAGCATGAATAATAAACATTTATCATGAAATAAGGAAATAAATAATAACTTTATTATTACCTCTAGGGCATATTTCCTTCAGATTTCTCCTGCCTTAGCGGTTTTCTTGACAAAAACTTTGAGTTCTAACGCTTCATGTTCCGGTCTTTCTCCGACACACCTTGATCTTGGGTATTGACAGCTTCAATAGTCTCACAAGTTCCTTAAGGGTAACTTTCCTAGGTCATACCAATCTAGGAATTTCTTCAGAGCCTTCAAATTATCCTAGTCTTCGGAGTCTTCAACAGTTACAGTTTCCATTATTGTAATGCTCGGTAAAATCCTCTTCCTTCCGAAGTGGTCTTAGTTGTCCGATATCTTGTACTTCTTGGAGTGGTCTCATCGGTCGAATCTTCATGTGGTCAAAGGGAAAGGGGTATGGTCTAACTAAAAAGGAATATTTGATAAAACTCAAAAAAGAAGAGAGGTAAAAGATCTTTTTTAGATGAAGTTGTAGAGAAAATCTTTCATATGGGCTTGCCAGTTTCTACGGGTCACGTCCTACAGTCAACATGTGCTCTGATACCATCTTGTAGCGACCCGACCTCAGATGGTCAAGTCTCTCTGCTTAAGTGTCATCCCTGGATTGGTATGCTGACACACACAGTACACGAGGATTTATAACAGAGGTAAATCACATGTATAAAGTAAAGTAAATACTATTACCTCAATCCAAATAGCAGAAGTAACAACAAGGTTGTGGATTCCCATCAACACCAACGACATAGTTGAGTGTAGAAATCATAACCCTAACGTATCACTTACTCATCGTAAGATTCCTACAACATGAGACTGTAACATCCCAAATTTTCAATTTGGAATGTTATACATAGATCATTGATGCATATCATATTTTGTTGCATTTTGTTTCGCGATCCTCGAAATCCTAAGCAACTCAAGGACCCTTGGAGAGAGTTGGGGATTTCTTAGTTTTCAAATATGAGTTTTATCAAATATTGAAAAGAGGATTTTTGGTTTTAATTATTTTTCTCTCCGAAAATATTTCATATTAAAATATATGAGAGGAGATAATATGACTTCTCCAAAATAAAGGAAATATTGGAGGAAAAATATTAAAATCAAATATTTGATTTTATTTGGAGTTTATTGCTATTTTATTTGAATTACAAAAAATTGCATGTTTTTCAAAGTTGCATTTTAGGGCCAAGAAAATGTTCATCTTGTTCTAAATATTTTATTTAGACGGTGAAATTTTGTTTTGGCATTTTTAGATTTTTATTTTATTTTCTAGGATTTATTTAAGTTCCGGCAAAATTATTTAAAAAAAGGTCTCAGCGCCCGACTGGGCCGAAGCCCAGCCGGGCCGCTAGCCTCGCGCCGCCGTCTCCTTCCAGGAGACCGGGAGGCCGCCGCCGCCCGCGACACCGAGTCCGGCCAGGACTCTGCCGCGCCCCCCTTGCCCCCTCCCCAAGCAAGCCCCCTCCTTTTATACCCCGCCCCCGGAGCCCCCACCACCAACCCCGCCGCCTGCCTCGCCCCGCCCCGCGGCGCCGCACGCCGCCGCCTAGCCGCGCCGCGCCGCCGCCCTTTGCCGCGCGCCGCCGCTCGCCGTTGCCGCCAGACGCCACCCCGCGCCGCCCACCGCCGCAGCCCCACCTCGCTGGAGCTGCAGCCCCGCCTTGACGGACCTCGCCAGAGGTAAAGCAACCATTGTCGCCGCCGTTTTTTTAGAAAAGACCGATCCGGTTTTTTTTAGAAAAAAACCCTAGGTTCGTTTTTTAGAATAGATCGGTTTATTTTTTCCCGGTTTAGTTTATTTAGCAGACGTTTGTCAGTACGTTCGTTTTAACGAATGGTGTTCAGCCATTAGCCGCAGACAGCGAACGATCATTCATTAGTCTGTTCGTCAGTTTTTCTTTTTCTCGGATTTTTCGCGATTATTTTCGATCGCGATCTCTGATCCCATTTTTGTTTTAGTTTATCTTTTCGCTCGTTTGTTGGAATCAGGAGATTCAAGCGCCTAGATCTTCGTCTCGAAACCCTCTTTTTGTTTAATCCACTTAAACAAGATTTTGGTACTATAAAATTTGACTTAGGTCCATATTAGTAAACAGATCTTGTTTCTCTCGCAGTTTGAGTTTCGTTGCTCTGTTTGATTTGATTCTTTTTGCAAACCGGAGTTCTTAAGTTGAACTTTCTGATTAGATCTTATTATTTGAGTTTTACCCGTGCTTATTTGCTTGATTGCTTATGCATGCTATTGTTTTTTTGCGATAGAATACTTGGAGTGTGAAGTGTGCTACTACGAGTCTCTAGGTTTTGCGTATCATCAGCAAGGCAAGTAACACATTGATCATACTCTTTTCATACCCAATTTTTATGCCTTAGATCCAATCCTCAAACATTGCATGATTAGGATGTGATTAACATGTGGGTTGGGAAGTAGTTGATGAGGTAGAACCTATTGCCCTGTTATTATCAAACCCTTGGGAGTTACTTCTACGTAATGCTTATATTGCTATGCTATGCTCGTAGACGTGGTTTGGGCGAGTGAAATCCATGACAGATGTGAGATTATTAATTAATGGTTCAACTTAAGGTGGCAACTTAAATACACATCTGGGTGGATTGTTTGTCAGGCACCTGGGGAATCCAGTGTTGTCCTAGGATATCCCGGAGTACCCGTGTGATAATCCTATGGTCCACCACCCAGGCTCAAAGGGAACTGAGATATTTCATGCTAGAAAATTCCGTGTGCAGCCACAAGCTATTATGGGCTCTAGCATAGTAGAGTAAGTTGCGTGAAGCTTCTGAAGATGTGGATCAGCAGGTAGAGGGATGTAGGTTGGTATGGTCTACCCGGAGTAAGGAGTTAATGCTTCTGAAAGACTAGTTCTCGGTCATCCGTTTCTCAAACACTCGGCAGTGCGAGAAATCCAATGGAGGAGACCGGGTCTTGTGGGGAAAAGTGCGCAAACCTCTGCAGAGTGTATAAACTAATCATGGTTAACCGTGTCCCCGGTTATGGACAAATCTTGAGTATCTAATATTTGGATTATCATATGTATCTCATCACTCTAAATTAATATTGTTAGGTTGATAATTATTTTTAATTGGGATTGAGTTGGAGGAACCTTCTCAATGATGTTTCAACTACCATGATAGTTAAATAAAATATATTCCTTTCTTGTAGGGAAAAATTGGCTTTTCGCAAAACTATAACCATAGAGCTTTCCACCAGCCAAATATGCATGCAGTGATAGCATTATTCCGTTCTTGCTCTAATGTGTTACGTTGCTAGCATATTCCATGTGCTAACCCGTTTTCGGGCTGCAACGTATTATGTTGTAGACTTTTCAGACGAGGAGTAAGGTTCGTTAGGTCGTTGCCGTGCAGCTCAGCTATGCCGTTGGAGTTGATGGACTCACTTTATCTTCCAAGCCTTCCGCTGTTATTGTATTAGATGGCCTTAAGCCATATTTATTGTAATAAGTTCTCTCTTGAGACATTCAATGTAATAACTGTGTGATTGCTACTTTGTTATAAATCCTTCGAGTACTGTGTGTGTCGGCATTACCGATCCAGGGATGACACTAAAGCACAGAGACTTGACCGTTTGAGGTCGGGTCACTTCAAGATGGTATCAGAGCACACGCTGAGTGTAGGACATGACCACTAAGCTAAAGCCCTAGATCACTATTCTCTTCTCATTTCTGACTCCTCTCCATTTTCTACTCTTTAGGATGGCGGACGCAAGGAACAAGTTTGCACAACCGGATGAAGACGCACCCTTTGGACGACACTTGAAGGAAGTCACTAGGTACTTGAACATTGGAATACCAAGCTTCACCGGGACTTACAACGCCACTTTACCAGAAGAGGAGTGATGGATGATTCAAGTTCAAATTCCAGGAAGGATATTCACGCCAGTCACTAAACCCATAGAGTTTTCCTTTGATGCACCAACCTGGAGTCTAGGAAAGAGTATGGCAGCTCACATCACCATGGGACGCATTAGAGAAGTTTACCAAAAGGAGCTTAAGGATACAATCTACCAAATTTGTGGGCGCCGAGATGAGCAATGGGAGATGATCAGCACCAGGAAGGATAGATCAATTGCAGCTTTCATCCAGGTGTTAAACCAACACATTCGTCGCCAGTAGAACCAGATGTGCGCAGGCATGATAGATCTGAAGAAGGCGATGACTAGGATCTGGAACTGGAGGAAGAAATCAAGGCTACACGCGAAGATTATGAGGAGGAAATCGTCGTACTAGTGGAGAAGAATGATGATCCGGAAAGGAAGCTAGGAGTATTCATGGGAGACCTCGCGCCAGGAGGAAAAGATGAAGAACCCAAGGAGATTCGCACGGAGGACTACATCATCATTGACGACACCGACTCGGACCCCGACGGTAGCGATGATGACTATGAAGATGAAGCTGGAGTAGACATCATGGAGTCTTCGACCGATCAATATTTTTAGTAGACCATCACATCAGTAGTAGTATTCCACCATGTATATTGTATAGTCCGAGCACTTTTGTAACGATAGTTAGATCGATTGTATGCCCTTGCTTGATTGATTGAGTGAAATGATTGTGTTTGCCTCATGTGCATATGGGTAGTGTTTTTCTCATTAGACCTTATTCTATTCTATTCTCTTCCCTCTAAACCCATCAGATGCCTCCGAGACGTGACCCCGGATTTACTTTTCCACCGGAGCTCACTCAGTTGATCCGGTAGCAGAATACCCTGATGCATTTGTTAGTTCAGAACCAAGGCAATAACAACAACAACCCACCGCCGCCACCACCAGTTGACAAATTAGCATGCTTTCTGAGGTTGCAGCCGCCGATACTTTCCAGTAGCACCGAGCCCATAGTAGCAGATGATTGGCTCTGCAGGATTGGAAGGGAGTTAACCACTGTAGGATCTACAGATGCTGAGAAGGTGCGTTTTGCCGCACATTAGTTGGATGGACCAGCAGCCTCATGTTGGGAGAATTACACTGTCACCTACCCTATAGCCACTGTTACATAGGACCAGTTTCAGCAAGCTTTCCGTACACCCCATGTCTCAACAGGAGCTATGAGTATGAACAAGCATGAGTTTCGCAACTTACGTGTCACATCCCTAGTTTTGGCAATGCTTAGTGCTAGCATCTGGTGTTGCATCATGTCTAAATTTTAGTTAAACTTGAAATGGGGACTGATAAACCCTAGCAGCAATGAAATTGAACTAGGGTCAAATTAAATCCTTTCCATCTACCCAAAATGGCCTTAAGAAAAGTTCATCAATTTTGGAATGGGTGAAAACTTCTTCCAAAAATGATGCACACATTTCTAGGACATTTCTGGATTTTGGAGTTAATTCATACGTATTTGAATTTGGACAATTAAATGCTATATAATATTTGAAATGTCCAAATAATTCTGAACTTAAGTGAGGGCTGTTGGAAATATTCCAAACAGAGCCCACAATTATTTTCAGGGTTTTTGAAAATGCTTTAGCATTTTAATTAAGTTAAAACAATTACAGAAAAATAGAAAACATAAACTAAAATATAAGAGAGAGAGAAGGACTAACCTGGCGCTCACCAACCGGCCCAGCTCCTGTGCTGGTCCAGGACTATGCGGCCCAGCCCACCTGGCCCCTCCCCTATCGTCTTCCTCCCCGCGCCAATAGGCAGCGTGCATGGCCGAGGCACGCCGGCACGCGCCCGGCCACCTCCTTCTTGCCGACGAGCCCCTGGACGCGTGGACGACTCTCCCGTGTCGTCCCGATCCCGCTGACCCCCTCTCACTCTCTCTCAAGCTCTTTCCCCCCTCTGCTCCCTCTCCCTCTCAAGCCCGAGCACAGCCGCAGCCACGCCGTCGTAACGCCACAGCCACCGGCCCTACCGCGCCTCGCCAACGTGTCCATGACCTCCGCCTCGACGCCCTCGTCCTCCTCGTAGACTCGCTCGATGCCGGACGCCCCAAAACGCCGCCCCCAACCTCGTCTTCATCCTTCGGCCGCCGAGATCATCGGCATCCTCCCGTCTTCATCAGCTCCTCCCTGACCTCGCCGACCCGCTCGTCGTGACCGTGGTGAGCCGCTGGCCGTTCCCCCCTCTCTGTTCTCTTCCTCGCATGCCGTAGCGATCGCACCAAGCTTGACCGCACCCGCCGCCGCTTGCGCCCGCCGCCGACGTGGCCCCGGCAACCAAATGGCCCGGGCGTCGTGTCCAACATGCTCGCCGCCTCGCGTAGCTGCTATAGGTGCCATGAACGCGCTACCACGGCCACTGCAGCCCCGTAGCCACAAACACCCGAATGCCGGTGCTGCCCCGAGCTCGTTTCTGGCGAGCTCCGGCCGTCCCCGCTGCTGCCGCATGCCTCCCTGGATGCGGGCGAGCCCCAGCTCCCCGTGCGTGCCCTCCGCTGCTCGATTGGGAGCTGGAGGAGCAATCCCGCGCCCTCCGCCGCGTCTGCTGCCGCCGGCGGCTAAACGCCGGCGCGTTAGCCCAGTTGACCAAGGGGTTTGACCTCCCCTGGCTAAATGACAGGTGGGGCCGCCCTGCTAACTAACCTAGATTAGGATTAACTAAACCTAGCTAATTTAGCTTAGCTACTGACATGCGGGCCCCGCCCGGCTAACTAAGTTAGTTAGGGCTAATCCTATTTAGGTTAGTTAGGTTAGCCGCTGACAAGTGGGCCCTGGTCCCTGTTAATTAGCTAAGTGTTAGATTAATTTAATTTTAAACCCACAACCACTGACGTGTGGGACCAGGGACTAATTAGCCTAGATTAACTTTTAGTTAGTGCTAATTAATCCTGTTAGTTGGCTGAATCACTGACTAGTGGGCCCCACTGGTCAGGTTTGACCTGCTAACGTCAAAGTGACTTAGTGCTGACGAAGTAACTCTTTTTCTGGATTTATTCTTTTATAGGAAATTCTAGAAAAGAGTTAAAACTTCTAAAATTCATAGTAAATCAACCGTAGCTCCAAATCAAATAAATTATATATGAAAAATATCAGAAAAATCCAATCTATCCATCTGTACTGGTTTCATGCATGTTGGAACAACTTATGGCTGCTGTTTAGGCCAAATCATATAAATGGCATTTAAACCCTCATATATGGAGTTTGAATTTGAACCTAAGGTTCAAACCAACTCCATTTAACATGTTGCTAGTTGCATTAGCTCAAAACACAGCATATTGACATGTCATGATCATGCATCATATTGTGCATTGCATTGATTGTGTTTTCCTTCTCTGTTGTCAGTATTTGTCCCCTCTCGTTAGACGTTGCTTCGATGATGTGATCAATGACACCGATGAAGAGCTATGCTATCTTCAGAATTGCTAGGCAAGCAAAAACCCCTTGTTCATTCCGATACAATTCCACTCTCTCGCTCCTGCTCTCTTTTACTGCATTAGGAAAACAACGATTCAACTGTTACATGTTGCGGTAGTTGAACCCCTTTCCTTTGCATGACCTGTCATTGCCACAGTAAATAGATGAAACCCACTAGCATGAGTATGAGTTGTTTGAGCCCTGATGTGCCTACTCATTCATACTTGTTTGCCATGCCTGCTATTGCTTAGAGTTGTGTCAGGTCTGATTCATCGGGGATGAATTGGAAAGTTGTGAACATGTCCTACTGTGTGTGAGCTAAATGTGTTGAACGCGATTTGGTAAAGGTATCGATGAGAGGCCATGTAGGAGTACATGGTGGGTTGTTTCATTGGAACCGTCCTTAAGCACCGAGATCTGTATGTGTGATTTAAGAACCAGCTACTACCACGCATTGGGCCCGAAACCAATGGACCCTCTCGGCTTCTTAACCACCCTAGTTCTCTGTCTAGGAGTTGCAACTAGTTTCTGGTGTTTATAGGATATGTGTTGGCGGCCGTGCGTAGCGCTGACCCTAGGGGTGGGCTATGATGCAGTAGATACACCGTAGCCGGGCATGCCGGGCGCCCGTTTGGTGTCTCGGAACCCTGTACACATCGTCCGGGGCCGTATGTGGAAACCTCGGTCGGACTCCCTGCGGATGGAACCTGGATAGGCGATAAAGCTGGAGTAGAGACTTGAGTGTTTAGGTAGGTCGTGGCCGACACCCTCGTTGGGCTTCCGCTTGAAGGTTGCCGAGTACATGTCGTGTAAACGACGATAAGTGGTGAGAGCGTGTGTGAAGAAGTACACCCCTACAGGGTTAACATCATCTATTCGAATATCCGCGTCCGCGGTAAAGGACTACTTGGTTGCCTATACAGTTCATAGATAACTTGAAGTGGATACTCTAAAACTCACAAGATAAGTGTGAGTGCTATGGATGGCCTTCTCGTAGGGAGACGGGAGGGGATCCATAGTGGTGTATTGAATGGTGAATATGTGGACTCGTGTGCGCCACCTCAAAAGAGTTGCTTGCAGTCGTAGTTCAGGTTAGCCACTGAGTCAAAGCTGGCTTGCTGCAGTTAAACCCCACCACCCCCCTTGTTGATCCCAATGCATATGTAGTTAGTTCTGATGTAAGTCTTGCTGAGTACAATTGTACTCACATTTGCTTAATTTTTGTTTTGCAGAGAGACGTCAGTCTCTCTAGTAGTTCCGTGTGGACTTCGACGTTTAGCTTGCTACCTCAGCTACGATCTTGTGCCCTCGGCAGGATCTGGTCGTTAGTCAGGCTTCTTAGCCTTTTTCATTTGTAGATGTCTGTACTCAGACATGTTAAGCTTCCGCATGTGCTTTGATTTGTATGCTATGTTTGTTGGGTCATGAGACCCATGTTTGAAATATCTTGCTCTCCGGAGCCTTTAAATAAAGTACTTGAGTCGTAGAGTTATGTTGTGATGCCATGTTGTATTTACACATATCGAGCATATTGTGTGTATGATTGAAATGCTTGGTATGTGTGGGATCCGACAATCTAGTTGTTTATCCTTGACAGCCTCTCTTATGGGGAAATGTAGTCTAGTGCTTCCATGAGCCATAGTAGTCCGCTACAGCCCGGTTCACCGGAGTCCTGCTAGCGCAGCACTACTGCTCAGGACACTTGACTAGCCGGCATGTGTTTCACTTTGTTCCTGTGTCTGTCCCTTCAGGGAAATGTCACGCGGTGACATCCGGAGTCCTGCCTAGCCTGCCACAGCCCGGGTACACCGGAGTCCTGTTAGCCTAGTGCTACAGCCCGGATTCACACGCTGCTGACCGACATGCTCGATGTGATTCATGTATGCCTGTCCCCATAGGTTGGTGCCGCTTTGGGTTCACGACTAGCCATGTCGGCCTGGGTTCTCTGTCATATGGATGCTAGCGACACTATCATATAAATGAGCCAAAAGGCGCAAACGGTCCCGGGCCATGGTAAGGCGACACCCGTGGGAATACCGTGCATGAGGCCGCAAAGTGATATGAGGTGTTACCGGCTAGATCGATGTGAATTGGAATCGGGGTCCTGACAGCTTTGGTATTAGATCCTGACTGCCTGTAGGATTACCAAGCCAAGCTGGTCGAAGTCAAATCTAGAAATGCTTTAGTTATGTAAGGGAATTGATTGTGGAAGGGAACGTAAGGCTCTTTTTACTCCTTTACCCTATGCCCTTCTGATCTGAGTCAACCTCTTCTTTTCTACGGGGATTAAGAACTAGGCATTCTCATCTATCTATTAGGATGACGTTTTACTAATCCATAGACTTATAGAATTGATAGTTTCAAGCCTCAGTTCCGTTCCTACTACTTCTGTATGTTGATAGTTGATCTCGGAACCTTGATATTGTGATTTTAAGTGGTTATGCCACCATTTTGCAGGATGTCTCAAATCATTTTGAGAATTTGTAGCCGTTATGCTGTCCGAGTCATCCCAGGTTTCTAAATAGTATGATGCATTTGTAAATTCCTTCTTCCCGTTCTCGATGTTCCTTTGGGCTAGATTAAGCACACTACACGGTCTGTGAGGTACTCCGTTGCCTCAGCGTATATGTTGGAGCTACTTGTTGGGGAACGCAGTAATTTCAAAAAAATTCCTACGCACACGCAAGATCATGGTGATGCATAGCAACAAGAGGGGAGAGTATGATCTACGTACCCTTGTAGATCGCAACGGAAGCGTTGACACAACGTAGAGGAAGTAGTCGTACATCTTCTTCCCGATCCGACCGATCCAAGCACCGTTACTCCGGCACCTCCGAGTTCTTAGCACACGTACAGCTCGATGACGCTCCCCGGGCTCCGATCCAGCAAAGCTTCGGGGATGAGTTCCGTCAGCACAACGGCATGATGACGATGATGATGTTCCACCGACGCAGGGCTTCGCCTAAGCACTACAACGATATGACCGAGGTGGAATATGGTGGCAGGGGGCACCGCACACGGCTAAGGAACGATCACGAGGATCAACTTGTGTGTCCTTAGGGTGCCCCCTGCCTCCGTATATAAAGGATCCAAGGGGGGGTGGTGCGCCGGCCTAGAGGAGGGCGCAGGAGGAGTCCTACTCCTACCGGGAGTAGGACTCCCCTCCCTGTTCCTTGTCCAACTAGGAGAGGTGGAGGGAGAATAGGAAAGGGGGGGCGCCGCTCCTCCCTCCTTGTCCAATTCGGACTAGGGGGAGAGGGGGCGCGCGGCCTGCCCTGGCAGCCCCTTCCTCTTCTCCACATTAGGACCATAAGGCCCATTAACCCCCCCGGGGTTCCGGTAACCCCTCCGGCACTCCGGTTTTATCCGAAACTTCTCCGAAACCCTTCCGGTGTCCGAATATAGTCATCCAATATATCAATCTTTATGTCTCGACCATTCCGAGACTCCTCGTCATGTCCGTGATCACATCCGGGACTCCGAACTAACTTCGGTACATCAAAATGCATAAACTCATAATAACTGTCATCATAACTTTAAGCGTGCGGACCCTACGGTTCGAGAACAATGTAGACATGACCGAGACACGTCTCCGGTCAATAACCAATAGCGGGACCTGGATGCCCATATTGGCTCCTACATATTCTACGAAGATCTTTATCGGTCAGACCGCATAACAACATACGTTGTTCCTTTTGTCATCGGTATGTTACTTGCCCGAGATTCGATCGTCGGTATCCAATACCTAGTTCAATCTCGTTACCGGCAAGTCTCTTTACTCGTTCCGTAATACATCATCTCACAACTAACATATTAGTTGTAATGCTTGCAAGGCTTATGTGATGTGCATTATCGAGAGGGCCCAGAGATACCTCTCCGACAATCGGAGTGACAAATCCTAATCTCGAAATACGCCAACCCAACATGTACCTTTGGAGACACCTGTAATGCTCCTTTATAATCACCCAGTTACGTTGTGACGTTTGGTAGCACCCAAAGTGTTCCTCCGGCAAACGGGAGTTGCATAATCTCATAGTCATAGGAACATGTATAAGTCATGAAGAAAGCAATAGCAACATACTAAATGATCGGA